>NC_033622.1:4190784-4246349 GCF_001540865.1 Ananas comosus | reverse complement strand
TGATGTTGGTGAGGAATAAAAAGATATAGTCCCAGCCTATTTAGCACGTAATTAGCAATCTTTCTACTACTCGATTTCATTTAATATTACTAAGTAGCCTAATTGCCTCCTCTTGTTCATCTAAATCTTTCTTTTCATTTTGGATAAGAGCAATGCTATTAAATTGTACATTTTAAAGCAACGAAAAGAATTACACCTTTCATCCAAGAGCCTATAATTGCTGTCTTATCTTTACCACCATTAAAATTTTAAAAAAAATTAAATCCTAAATGAATAGTGTAGAAGGAGTGTACAAATAGAGTTTTTTTTTGGGGGGGGAGTGCCGAGGGCGGGCGGCTGGGGGCGCTGCGCGCGGGCACGGCGCGGGCCCCGCTCAGGGGAGCGGCTCCGGCATTGAGCGCCAACAAAAAATAGGGGCGAGGGCTGGCGCTGCTCGTGGGCTGGCGCGAGCACCGGCGCGGGGTGGGCTCCGGCGTGCGCCTGCGGGGCAAGGCGGGGCGCCGGTAGGGGGCAGGCGAGAGGGGCGCGGTGGGCGCGGCGCAGCGCGGGGTCTCGCGCGGAGCCGGAAAAAAAATTCGCCGCTCTTGTGTGTGGGTTGCCACGGGTCCGAGGCGCAAAGTGGTCCTCGTGGACGCCGACGAGAGGGATGGTCCACCGGTCCATTACGTGGACGCTCCGCTCTCATTCTCTCTCTCTTTCTCTCTCATAAATATAAATTTATTTATATAATATATATATAATATTTATAAATATATATTTATGTATTATATATAGTATTATATATATATATTATAATTTTATTTATAATAATATTTATTTATTATATATAAGTATTTTATTTTATATAAATATATTATTATATAATAATTTTTTATATAATTTACTATTTATTTTTATAAATATATAAATAAATGTTAAATACTATTGGTATTCGATATACTTATTGCATCCAATATCTACTAAAATTATTTCACTAACACTGGGCGACTACGAGCCTACTAAAATTATTTCTTATTACATTAGAAGATAAGAATGACATTTTTATTTAAATATATTTTCGTAATTTTCCTAATATTTCATAATTATTCTGAATTATATTTTTATAACTAATTTTCAAATATAAATTTAAAATAAACTAACCGACGCGATGATTCTCTCTCATTTACTAACTACTGGGGGACTACGAGACCTACTAAAATTATTTCACTAAATATGGGAAACTACTTATGCCTACTAAAATTTTGGATGTACTTATTGCACACATTTAAATCTGACCGTCCTACCAGTGGCAAGGCTTGGTGGTGTCGATCGGTCCCAAGTTGAATCCTGTTGATTACACATTTATAGCTAAAGTTTATTTTCTAAATGAAATAACTACGAAGCAAAAAAAAAAAAATAATAAAGAAAAAAAAAAACAACTGTAGAATCCCCTCTCCTCTCTCTCTCTCTCCCTCAACCCGTCTCTATCTCTCCCTATCTCTCTCTAACCACGTTTTGACGCTGAAAAAAAAAATAAAAGTAAAAATTAATAAAACAGCTGTAAAACTCCCTCCTCTCTCTCTCTCTCTCTCTCTCTCTCTCTCTCCTCCCCCCCAACCCATCTCTGTCTCCTCCTATCTCTCTCTAACCGTCCCTCTCTCTACTCGATGCTCTCCTCTCTCTCTCTCTCCCTCAGGCCGTCTCTATCTCTCCCTATCTCTCTACCCGACGCTCTCTCTCCCCGTCGCTCTCTCTCTCGCTTTAGCTCTCGCTCTCCCCGTCGCTCTCTCGCGCCTCTCTCTACTCCTCGCGCCGTCCCTCTCCTCACCCAAACGATTTCACTCTCTTCTCTCCTCGGCGGCTCGGTGTTACCCTCGCCAACGCTCCTTAGTTATCATCGGGTTTGCAGCTCGGCGTTACCCGCGCCATCGCTCCTTACCAGTCATCGGGTTTGGCGGCTCGGCGCTACCCTCGCCATCTCTCCTTAGCTGTCATCGGTTTGGACCATCTCTCATGGGTCTACGCCTATACCTACAAGCCTTACAGGTGAGGTCTCCCCTCTGCTGGCTGATGGCTCGGCCATTATACCTATCGAGTATAGGTGAGCCCTCTCTCTACTCATGACTCTACNCCGCGCCGTGCCCGCGCCAGCGCCCGCAGCCGCCCGCGCCTCGGCCTCCCCCCCCCAAAAAAAAAACTCTATTGTACACTCCTTCCTACACCTTTCATCTTAGGATTTATAATTTTTTTTTAAATTTTAATTGGTAAGATAAGACAGCAATATAGGCTCTTGGATGAAGAGGTGTAAAATTTTTTCTTCGTTTAAAATGTACATATAATAGCATTGCTCTTATCCAAAATGAAAAGAAAGATATTAAATGAACAAGAAGAGAATAAGGCTACTTATTAATAAAATGAAAATCAGTGATGAAAGACTTGCTAATTACGTGCTAAATAGGCTGGGCTTTCTTTTTTTCCCTCACCAAATCGGGTCCCTTGGCATGTACAAGAGATGAAGAAAGTTATAACAGTGACCCATATACAACATACCCTTCTGATAGACCATCTATCTATATTCTATATTTATTTAATACATAATTTGATAGTCTTTAATCCACGTGGTGTTTTTTCCTTTATTCTCTCCACATGGCGGGCTTTCTCTCCCTTTTCTCTCTTTCTCCTCCAGATATGTCTCTCTCTCGCCTTTTCTCTCTCTCTATCTCCCCTCCCCTCTCTCTCTATCATTTCTTATAGGATCTTATAATAATTTGGAAAAACTTCAAAAACCCCCCCCGTGGTTTCGTAGTTTCTCACTTTGCCCTCTTGTGGTTTCGTTTTTCTCCTTTTCTTATCAATTTCATTATTTTTTTTTTCTTAAATCAGTGATAAAGTTAAAATTAAAGAGTATTAAAGTGAATATTTGATAAATCTAGATGGGTATCTAAAGTTTTTTGTATATAATTTAATGAAATATTAATGAAAAAGCTACCCAAAAGATAAAAACAAAACTACATAAGGGCAATTTGATACATTTTAAACCACAGGGGGGCAAAGTGAGAAACTACGAAACCACAGGAGGGGTTTTTGAAGTTTTCCCTAATAATTTAATCTTTTCAAATACCTCTCTCCTAGTCAATTATTATACCTCGAAATTCTAACTCTCACTCCCACAACTCTCTTTCTTTCTAGATCTTCTATCATATCATATCTTATAGAATCTCACAAAATTTTCTCAATTGTTTTTTAATTTTTTTTCCTATCAAAACAACGAAATCCATAACTATTCTATTTGACGGTACAACGGTGCCACGTGGAGAGTGGAGGGAAGCCAAATCCACGTGGCAGCCGTTGAAGAGGTGGGGCTGCGAACCAAAAAAAACAAATGAAGAAAAAAAAAAACAACTGTAGAACCCCCTCTCCTCTCTCTCTCTCCCTCAACCCATCTCTATCTCTCCCTATCTCTCTCTAACCACGTGCTAGGCGTTCAAGAGTTGACGCTGGAAAAAAAAATAAAAGTAAAAAATTAATAAAACAGCTGTAAAACTCCCTCCTCTCTCTCTCTCTCTCTCTCTCTCTCCTCCCCTCAACCCATCTCTGTCTCCTCCTATCTCTCTCTAACCGTCCCTCTCTCTACCCGATGCTCTCCTCTATCTCTCTCTCCCTCAGGCCATCTCTATCTCCCCTATCTCTCTCTCCCTTTCTCTCTCTACCCACCGCTCTCTCTCCCCGCCGTTCTCTCTCTCTCGCTT
Source organism: Ananas comosus (assembly GCF_001540865.1). Classification (NCBI taxonomy): domain Eukaryota; kingdom Viridiplantae; phylum Streptophyta; class Magnoliopsida; order Poales; family Bromeliaceae; genus Ananas; species Ananas comosus. The sequence goes on along the minus strand of NC_033622.1, from coordinate 4,242,621 downwards.
TAGCTCTCGCTCTCCCCGTCGCTCTCTCGCGCCTCTCTCTCTACTCCTCGCGCCGTCCCTCTCCTCACCCAAACGATTTCACTCTCTTCTCTCCTCGGCGGCTCGGCGTTACCCTCGCCAACGCTCCTTAGTTATCATCGGGTTTGCGGCTCGGCGTTACCCGCGCCATCGCTCCTTTACAGTCATCGGGTTTGGCGGCTCAGCGCTACCCTCGCCATCTCTCCTTAGCTGTCATCGGGTTGGACCATCTCTCATGGGTCTATGCCTATACCTACAAGCCTTACAGGTGAGGTCTCCCCTCTGCTGGCTGATGGCTCGGCCATTATACCTATCGAGTATAGGTGAGCCCTTTCTCTACTCATGACTCTACCCCTATACCTACAGGTGAGCCTTCTCTCTGCTTCATATTTCTAATCTCTCTCTGGATATACTCTACTGTTAATGGGCTTGCTTCTGTGATGTATGGTTGTGATGAAATCCAAAACTATGGTGGCCCCTAAATCTAGATCTATTTGCCCCCTATGCCTCTCTCTTTTTGGTCCCTGGCTTTAACCAGCGATAAAAAAAGAATAAAAGGGGGGAGAATGCTAGTGCTTGCCTCTGTGATGTGTGTTGTCTGTATTTGGCACCTATGCTTACTTTTTGGTCCCTTGTTTTTAACCAGAGAGAAAAAAAAGAATAAAAGGGGGGAAGATATGCCAGGGCTTGCTTCTGTGATGTTGGTTGTGATGAAATCCAAAATTGTGGTGGCCCCTAAATTATATCTAATTTGACCCTTATGCCTTTCTTTTGTCCCTGGTTTTAAACCAGAGTGAAAAAAAAAAATAAAGGGGGGGGGGGGGGGAATTGATGTCATCCCTCTGTTACCTCCTTTCCTTTTCTTCTCTCTACTTGCTTTATCTGGTAGAGTCTATAAATAGCACTCTTTTGCAGAAAGTTCTGCACTGTCCTCTCCTGCATTTGAAAGTAGAATATACTATTTACAATAGAACATATAGTACTGCCTAAATTATATACTGCCTAACATGTGTTTTTTGGTTTCACGCTACACATATACTTTTCATTTCCTCTTGCTTTTGTAAGTTTTTTTTTTTTCCCTTTCTCTTCTCCCGTGCTTTACTTGGTTGTTCACATTTATATGGTTTCTATTTGTGAGGAACTGTTACATCCTTCAGTGTTGTATATTCTGCTTTTTATCAGTTCCCGGATTTACAGTTCTTTGCGTGAAGGTGGCGACTCTTTAGGGCATATACTATGCCAAAAGGTTGGATGTGCTTGTTAGGCAACCCGTGTGCATTTCTGTTCCTGTTACCTACTCAAGTGATGAAGGGAGTCCTTCAAATGGTCCATTTCTCACACTTTTTCCAGAACCTACTTACGTTTTAATTTACATCATTTTCTAATGTGTTTATATCTTACGTTTCGTGTTATATTTGTTTTCTTGCTCAGCTTTGTCCCTTTACCCTTTCTCAGTTTATGTTTTTTTTTCGTGCTTTCAGTTTTCTGTGTTTTTGTTTATACCGTCTACTGCTGTTTTCCTTTTCTCACTGCTTATTTTCTTTACTGTCCATGCTGATTCAGTGATTTTTATTATGTTTGTTCGGATTTTTTCCTATCTTCTGTTTCAGTTTTCCCGTTTTTGTTCTATACCGGCTACTGCTATTTCTTTTCTCACTGCTATTCTCTTTACTGTCCATGCTGATTCAGTGATCTTTTATTATGTTTGTTCGGATTTTTTCCTATCTTCTGTGTTCGTGTTCTGTTGCTTATGTTTGTTCGATTTTTCCCTATCTTCTGTGTTCATGTTTTTGTTGCTTGCTTGGTTCGGATTTTAATTCAGGCTATGATGATACGTAATAAAAAAAGAGGCTGTTTCTTTACAATGCAAATGCCATAGAAGTGGAATGGTGTCCCTGCACAAAGGCAACCATCTGCTTCCGATTTGGACGGCCTGTGCACGCCCACCCCAACTTCTACTATTGTTTTACATTCCGGTTTGCATTACGTTATTTTTTTCCTTTGTCTGCTACTCACCATTTTTTTTAATACTCAATTTTATCTATGATTCACAGTGATTAAATTATTCTTTTACTTTTTCCTTCACTCTTTTGTGCTTATACAGCTTGGGTTCCTTTCTTTTCTTAATCATCCCGTTCTCATTCTGTTTATTGTTTTTGCATTGGTTCAATTGTTTTTACAAATTTTTTACTTCCCGCCTTTTCAAATGAAGCTTCATGTTTTCACTCAACTTCACCCGCCTTTTTCTCCTTGCTTTCTTCCTGCTCCATTCCAGCGAAAGGCTAAGCATTGCAGTTTGAATGGCCTTTTTCCAGGCAACCATCTGCAACCATTTACAGCCTCTTATGTTCAGCCGATGACTTAAATAAAAGGATGGTAGCAATGCTGCTTACATACAGTGTATCTGACCTCGATAATTTTTCTACTTGCAATTTTCTGTTGCTTTCATTTTGATTTATCCGTGACATTTTACCTAATCCCCCTCCTAAAAAAAAAATGTAGAGAGTGTGTAACAATTGTACTTGCTTATGGTTTTATATATATATATATATATATATATATATAATATATATAATATATATATATATATATAATATATATATATATATAATATATATGTGTTGTGGTGTGTGTGTGTGTGTGTGTGTTATAAATGCGTGAGTATATATAAATAGTGAATTTTACAAAAATACGTATGGTTCCTGTTAAAAAACGTGCAGGTAAAACACTTTGAATGGCATTAAAGAAACCATCTGCTTCTTCTTCCCTCACTAATAAATGCCATCTGATTCTTCTTCCCTCACTATAAAACGTGTGTGTGTGCCTGCAGCTTTGGTTATTCTTTACATAGCATTTTTCCTCTTTTTTCATGCCTTTCTTTTCTGCTTTTATTAGCTGGTCATGATATCTTCGTTCCTTTTCTTTCTTTTTTTTCACCATTCTAACTTATTTCACTATAACCCTCTCCCAATATTTGAAAAAAAAAAAAATGTTTTCTTCCCTTTTCTCCGCAGCTCGAGAAATGACGACTATTAACGTTTCTTACATTAGACTGCTCAGTGAGGTTTATGAACAGCTACACCTGGATTGCCACAGATTGTAGTAGATGTGGATGATGGAAGGAAAATTTGTGGGTCGTGTGGATTTGCAAATTCTGCGAAAGCGAAACCGTCATCCAAACTGTTCATTGTACAAGCTCTCAATTCCCTACTTCCGTTGGTGCTCAACAAGATGTTGCGCGCCTCGCTCTTAACAGAATTAAGGATGAATGCGACTTACAAATTAAAGATGCTAATTATGACGACTCTGTGCTCTATAAGACTTTATATGACCACAAATGTACTGATTATACAGTGGTAACTACACAATTAAGTACACAGCTTAGCAACCTTTCCCGTGAATACGACTTTTTGAAGGAATGCTTCGTGAGTACAGTTGAGCAGAAAAATGTATATGTCAATGACCAAATCCAGCTTCGGCGTGCCGTTGGAGAATGCTATGACATAGTAAACCGCATTACTGCTCTTACACCTCCTCCTGTTCCTGAGACCAATCCCTCTAAAGCCATGTCTAATCAATTGCCTTAACTAATGGCTCATTTATATACTCATATTCTATTTTGATGCCATGCTTTGCTTTTGGGTACTGTTGGCTTTATAAGCTTGGCATGTAAGAATATGTAGTTAGTTACTACCTCACTTATCATTTTGTTGTCATCCTTCTGTTTTGGCCAAAGCTATTTGCACATAGCTCCTAAGAAGATTTATAATTAATATCACTTCCAATCTGTTTTAAATAACAAGCTATAGAATATAGCTTCATGCTTTATTATATGCTTTATGGATATGAAGAACTATCGGATGTAGCTGCATGTTTCTTGCTTTATTATATGCTTTATGGATATGAAGAACTATGGGATGTAGTACATGTTTTATTCCAAATTATATTACTCTTTAATCACAATCATTTTCAGTAGCACGAAGTCTTTATTTAGTTTATTATTTAATTTTATTATTTATATTACTTAGTGGGACCCACATGTTAAATACTTTAATTTTATTAATTAGTTAATTCTTTAAATAATAATTAAATATTAATATATAATACGCAAAAAATAATTTTAATATTACTAATAATTTATTATTATATTGACTTTCCGCCGCGAAGCGCGGGGTCCCTTAACTAGTTATTATAAATTTTCTTTCCTCTTTCTTTTGATCTTATCACTTCCTTCTCATCTCTCTCTCTCTCTCTCTCTCTCTCTCTTGACCTTATCCACCCCTCTCTCTCCTCTTCTAATGCCCCTCTCTTTCCCTCTCTTGCCAAACGGGACAGAGTTCATGATCGCGGCAAGGTAAGGGACGCGCCTGAGCTCGACGCAGCATCAGCGGTGGTGGGGCGGGTGATGGAGGGGATGGATGTAGCGGAGAGGATTGTCGCGGTGAAGACAGTGAAGGACAACACCAGCGCCTCCTGTTTTAGGTGATAATTATTTCATCAATGTGAAAACACCCAACTTTTCCGTCATTGATGGCCAATTTTTATTTAGAAAAATGTTAAATTTAATTATCAGCTTACAACTTTTTTTCACGCATAAATTCCTAATATAGAGTTAGTGATATAATACGGAACTGATTCAAAAAATAATTTTAATATTCTTTAGAATATTCACATGTGTACTAATTAAATGTACTATATTTAGATTTCTTATAATATATATAAAAATACTTTAATGGGCATTTTGGCCACGTTTCTTTAAGGTTTTTTTTTTTGCAATTGGACTCCTGAAAAATATTATTTTTAAAAATAACCCCAGCAAATTTATATTTGCAAAAATGGTCCTACTCCTGCCACGCAAGTGCCACGTCAGCGCCACGCGGGCGGGGCTGGGGGCGGTAGTTAAGTTAAACACGGTGAACCATTCACCGTATCTAAACACGTTGAATGGTTCACCGTGTTTAGAGGTAGTACGTATTTTTTGCAATATAAATATTGAAAAGAGGAATAGGGAGTAGAAATGTCAATGGGTATGGATATCCGAAATATTATTCGAACCCAAACCCGAATAAATTATATATATACATAATTTATTTTTATTTATTTATGCAATATATAAAATATTTAATAATTTTTATTCCTTAGATTTTTATCCAACGGTATAGATTTTTAAAACCCGCTGGGTTCAGGTTCTGGTTTCGAGTTTTTGGTCGGATATGGATATGGGTATGAATTTTAAAATCCGTTGGGTTTGGGTTTTAATTTGATTTTCGGGTTTGGATTTGGATTTTTGAAAAAGGAAAAAAAAAAGGAATACAAATATGAAACACGGTGAACCATTCACCGTGTTTTAACACGGTGGATAGTTTACCGTGTTCAACTTAATACACTGGCCCCGGCCCTGCCCGCATGGCCCTGACGTGGCGCCTGCGTGGCAGGCTTAGGAATATTTTTGCAAATTAAATTTTGATAGGGCTATTTTTAAAATAAAAATTTGTCAGGGGGCTAAATGCCAAAAAAGCCCTTTCTTTAATTATAGCTTTTTCAATCTTCAATTCTTAATAATTATATATTATATATATTAATTAATTAAAATAATATTTACCTACTGCGAAAAGCGGTTTACACTAGTTCACATTATATATTAGTTGTATGTATTCAATTCATTATCGTGTCAAACAACACCATAACTACTATGTATAAGGAAAAGATAAGAAAAATGAATCAACTAACAAAATTTGGTACATTATATTTTCCATGTTTATTGTTTCTATTTATATTTAATTTAGCTTATATAATCACATAACCATATAACTCTTTGTTTATTTGGATTGACTATAGTTTACGAGCCAAAATTACTTATTGAGTAGTTAACCATTTGTTTAATCTTTACTTATCATACACTATAATTTCTATTTCACTCTTAGTTTTTAGTGGATCCATAGAAATTCAATTAGTAAATAATAATCAATCTCAATATACCTTTTCACCAATAAGAAAGTTTACTTTGTCGCAATCACCATAGTCAGTAAGTAATGATTGGTCTCAATTTACTCATAATGTAGTCTACTTTATTAATATTACCATCTATTTAGTGTTACTGATAGTATCTATCAATATCAATATCTATTCAATATCATTAAAGGGTGAACCCTTAACCCCTTTCCTATCTTCTCCGTGATTTCGGACCTCCCGCTGTGTTCTCTGTGATTTCGGACCTCCCGCACACAGTGCTCTCTCTGAGATGTGGGGCCCCACTCTCTCTTACCCTCTCTTCTTTTCTCTCTTTGAGATGTGGGGCCCTACTCTCTCTTACCCTCTCTCCCTTTCTCTCTCTGAAGGGCGAACCGAAAACTCCTTCGACGTTCGCTCCGCATTTTCGTTGTGGGTCTCGCTGTTTACAGCAAAGAAAAAGAAAAGGGCCCGGCAATCCTGCTCGTACACCGATCCCGGAGATCCCGCACCCGTCGCCGTTGCATCCCGCAAATCTCGCGCCCCAACTCGCTACTCCGCGCCGCTCGCCGATCCGAAGATCCCGAAAATCCCGGGCCTGTCCCGTTGCCCCAAATCTCTCGGCGTACCATCTCGCCACTCCGCGCCGTTCGCCGTACGTGGATCCACGCCGCGCCGTTTGCCGTACGTAGATCCCGCGGATCCGGCCTCGAATCGTGCGCCGTCGATCACCGGCAAGGAGCCCGGGATTTGGTCCAATAGAGGCCTATAAAAGGGGGAGAGCGGAGCACACAGCAGGGAGGGGGAAACCAAGACACACACAACCCATCCACACACACTGTGACAGGAGAAAGAGAGAGAAAGGAGTGACAGGAGAAGAAGAAAAAGGAAAAGAAAGAGAAGTATTAATTGGGAACCCATACAAGGGCTCCCCCGGTTTGGGGGGCCCTGTGGGTCCCTTTTTTTTTTTTATTTGTTTCTCTCTCTCACTCTCTTTCACACCAATTTTTTTTTTTAATTTCTCACTTTATTTCTCTCACTCTCTTTCACACACTTTACAATTTTTTTAAAAAAATTTATCACTTTATTTATATTTATTTATTTATAATTTATAATTTATAATATTAATTAATATAATATATAATATTAATTAATATAAATATACTAATTTGGAACTTAGAAAAGACCTTCCTTTATTTTGTGGATTGTGGGGGCCACATCAATTTTCTAAAGAATTAATTGCATATTGGGTCTCAATCTTTCCGCTCTTTCTTTATTTTGGTCCCTAATTTCTAAATTTTACATATTTTTCCCTTTAGTTCTCAAACGATTTTTTAAGAATTAATGTATATAATAATATAACTATTGATTTCTTCACTAATTTAAAATTTATGAATCAAATATTTTATTAGTTGTATGTTTAGCGATAAAAGTTAATGAGAGCACAATGAAGCCGTTGTTTTCAAGAATACCAAAAATAATACTTTACTGCACTTAATTAATTAATTTATTTATTTTGTAACTTCTTCCTTAATGATAATAAAAAATATTATTTATCTTTCTTAATACTGTAATGAGCTTTTGTTTTATTTTAAACTGATTTATTTATTTTACTTATTAGGTTAAAATATTTTTTAAAAAAACTATACTTTAATTTTATTCTTTAATTTAAAATTATTCAATATGGAGATAAATAATAATTAAAAATATTAATGCATAATAGAAAAAAAAAGTGATGTTGATAGTTATAAAAGAAAAAAAGGGAATGCTACATTTCAAATAGTAATGTGATGCAATAATATTCATCAGGTTTCTTAAAGATAAATTAGAAGTAACTTCTGATGTGGAACAACCAAGAAGAAAGCGCCTTAGGTAATTCTATTATACTTATGATATATAGTTACAGATTCATAACTAATATTTTTTCATACATTAAACTTACAGGTTTGCAGGAGATCCAGGGCGGTAGCAACATTGAATAAAATTTTTGGACCTTCTATATTATGCACTTTACTATGCACTTTGTTAACCCAGTGAAAATAATTAATACATAGGCAGTTGTTTTGTTATATCTTCGGACTTGAACTGATCTTTAATATTATAAATATTTATGGACATATATATATATATATATATAGAGTTGAGCTAGAATACTATCGGTAGTAAACGAGCCGTTTTACTACCAATTTGTTTTCGATGATAGAGCTTCCAAATTGACGATCGACTCCGTTAAATATGATCTAAACCATTTAAACTACGTAGAAATCAAATTTCACGCACTTTCGATATTGTTCTTTTATCCATCAAGTGAACAGAAAAATGAAAGGCTGAAAATGAATACTCTTTAAAAAGTGGTGATAGGAATCTTGTAATCAAGATCAAGAGTATAGATCTTGTTTTAAATAGTTTAAAGAATTTTCTAACAAAAATTCAATTGATTTGGATATCTTTATGCCGTTAAACGAGAAAACGCCTCTTATCGACCATTAAAATTGCAAATTTTGAAACCTTTTGATCATTAGGCAAATGATGTCGAAAAGATTTGAAATTTGATTTCTAAACACTTCAAGTGGTATAGATCATGNCCTCTCTCTCTCTCTCTCTCTCTCTCTCTCTCTCTCTCTCTCTATATATATATATATATATAGTTAATCCAAAGGCTAAAAAACTGGTAGCAACAATGAAATTTTGCTACTAATAGTAGCCCAGTCCAGCTCTATATATATATATATTTGTTGTTTATCATTTACTACTGTATTTTAGTGTAAATCTTACTGCCCACCGCGAAGCGCAGGTCCTTAACTAGTAAGCTTATGAAAGGGCAACCCTAACGGAGCCCTCCCCGCGTTTCACGCTCTCCTCCGTTTTGCTCTCCGCTCTTCCTCTTTGTCTTCACCGGGATGGTCCGCTCTGACTTTTTCATCCTCTCCGCCTTCGCTGTGGTGGTCGCCGTCCTCCCTCGGGAACGCAGCCGTCTCCCTGTACGGCGCGGCGTTCCTCCCCTCGCTCTCCCTTCGTCCTCTCTGTGCAGCCACGACGCCGTGCGATATGGCGCCTCCCCTCCTTCTGTCACCCGTCTGCCCTGTCCCGTCCGACTTTCCGTACAATCGGGAGGGTTGGCATTGTGCCGTCGGCGATATGGTCTGCGTCTTTTCCTCCGCCGAACGTGTTCAGCTGTCCAGTCCGGCATGGCTCCTCCCTGTGGTTTGTGGTCAGCAGGCATTAATTAGCAGGAATGCAAGGTATATATCACGGCTTTTTTTTTTTTCCTATCCTGTTGTCCTCCGCGATCGCAGCTCGCCTCCCGTAGGGCATGGCGCTCGCGTGCTCTCTCTCTCTCTCTCTCTCTCTCTCCCTCCTGTGTATAGTTTCCTGTGGGGCTTCCATGCGGCTGCTCATCTTTGTCCCTCTATGCTCACTCTCCCTGATTTCTCCTCTCTCACTGTGCTCTGCTTGCTTTTCCTCTCTCTGGTTATTATAAATACTAAAGAGGCTGGTGTTTTTTTTGTCTGCACATTTCTAATTCCCCCTGATTTTGAACCCCTTGTTTTTTGAACGCTGTTGCTCTGTCGTTCTTGCCCTGTGGTGCTTTTGAGCATTGCAGCTGATCGATAGGTAAAAACAAGCATTCGGATGCTTCGTGATTTCCCTCTCCCCTCCCTTTTTTTGCCCTCCTATATACTTAAAAGAAGAACATATATTACACATGATCTTCTCTTTTTATTAAGCCAGGTGTTGTGGTTTCACTTTTGCTGCTTATCTCTATACCTACCTCTTATTGCTTATGTATCCGTATCGTAGGAAAATGCAGAATTTGACTAAAGCTATGATTGTTAGAGGAGAAATTACTTTTTTTAGAAAAAGAAATCAGAGAACTTCAAGTGCCTTTGCGCGATTCTAAGTGGTTCTTTTACAAAAATTAAGGGCTTTAATTCTTTTGCCATTTGAACATTCGATCCAAACAACCAATCTAGCAATTTGCATGCAACGACCCGACCCGCTAGCAACAATAACTCGTTGAGCCTAAACCACCGGCCCAAAATGCTTAAGCCCAGTTATTATTACTAGTGTGTAGGCCTCATATAAACTGATCGGAATCAGTATCCCATCCGATGTGGGACTATTGGGGGCGTTACAAACTCCCCCTGTTTAGACCCTGACGTCCTCGTCGGGTCCAAACCAGATCACAGACAGACAAACCGGGCGTTACAAACTCCCCCTGTTTAGACCCTGACGTCCTCGTCGGGTCCAAACCAGATCACAGACAGACAGACTAGAACCATTACCAAGCGATGTGAGATTCTAGAGGTGGCTCCTACGGGTTCAAGAGGTGGCTCCCACCAAACCCGTTGGTGTAGCACTTTGTCCCGCATAGCACTTAGTTCTCACACTTCCGGCTGGTATTCGGCTCTGATACCAATTGCAACGACCCGACCGGCTAGCAATAATAACTCGTTGGGCCCAAACCACCGGCCCAAAAATGTTTAAGCCCAGTTATTATTACTAGCACGTAGGCCTCATATAAACTGATCGGAATCAGTATCCCATCCGATGTGGGACTATTGGGAGCGTTACAAACTCCCCCTGCTTAGACCCTGACGTCCTTGTCGGGTCCAAACCAGATTACAGACAGACAGACCAGGATCGAAATTACCAGGCGATGTGAGATTCTAGAGGTGGCTCCTACAGGTTTGTCTGCCACCACGAATGACGCACCTCGCACGAGGAATTTTTATTTTGATTTTCCGTGGGGTAGTATTCATGATGTAGATTAAAGTATGTGTATGTATGGTTATCAGGTATTGCGGATCCATGGCTTCCAATAAACGCAAGCGTCTATTGTTAATTACCCCTATAGAATATTAGGGCACCTTCGATTAAGAGACCTCTGAAATGCTGAAGATAAACAGGAATTGAATAAAAGGAAATTTATAATTTATTGCTCAATTACATGGCTTTAACCGAGGGCATACCCTCAGTGTACATGAATAGAGCGTAAAGAAAATGTATTTTTCAATTGTATCTTACTTATATATTCTAAGATACTCAATATATGGTCAAATTAATTTTGTTGGACTCTATATGTTGTGGAGCTCAACACTATTCACCCTAAGATGAAAGATTGATTAAATTCCATATATATATGCATTGGAATTTAATCAGATTTAATTCAGATTAAACTCTAATTATATGTATTAGAGTTTGATTTGGTTAATTGAACTTTAAATGTATGTGATAAAGTCCAATAGATGATCAGATTTTGTTGAGCTCTATATATTTTGGAGCTCAACTTTGTTTACCATGAGATGAAAGATTGATTAAATCCCATATATATACATTGGAATTTAATCGAACTTGATTAAACTCTGAACTTTAAATATATGTAATAAAGTCCAATAGAGTTTGATTTGAGCTTTCATCCTAAATATATGTGTTAGGATTAGCCCCAAATATCTTGAATTAGACTCTAATTTTATATTTTAGAGTCTGATACAATTAGGCTCTAAGTTTATGTATTAGAGCTTAGTCACATTTGATTTTGGTTCATCTCAAGGTGAAATATTAACTAAATCCTAATTATATGTATTAGGATTAGTCAGATTTGATTTAAATTAAACTCCAAGTGTATGTATTGGAATCCAACAAATTAATTTGATCAGATGGTTTGATCAATTCTAAATATAGGTTTAGAATTTGATCAAGTTTGAACATGATTGTGATTTGACTCTAGTTTTATATGCTAGAGAATCGAATATTTTGGGAATTGGGATGTTCGTGAAAATTGAACTTGAGTTTAGTTTAACGACATTTCGGTCGATATCGGATTTAGGTTTAGTTTAACGACGTTTCGGTCGGTTGATTTGGTGGATTAGTTTAACGACGTTTCGGTCGAAGGTTTGGGTTTGGTTCACAAGGTTTATGGTATTGGGTATATGGGATTATGGTTCATGAACTTAGATATGGTTCATGGGTTTATGGTTCATGGACTTATGGTTCATGGGTTTATGGTTCATGGACTTATGGTTCATGGGTTTATGGTTCATGGACTTATGGTTCATGGGTTTATGGTTCATGGACTTATGGTTCATGGGTTTATGGTTCATGGACTTATGGTTCATGGGTTTATGGTTCATGGACTTATGGTTCATGGGTTTATGGTTCATGGACTTATGGTTCATGGGTTTATGGTTCATGGACTTATGGTTCATGGGTTTATGGTTCATGGACTTATGGTTCATGGGTTTATGGTTCATGGACTTATGGTTCATGGGTTTATGGTTCATGGACTTATGGTTCATGGGTTTATGGTTCATGGACTTATGGTTCATGGGTTTATGGTTCATGGACTTATGGTTCATGGGTTTATGGTTCATGGACTTATGGTTCATGGGTTTATGGTTCATGAACTTGGTGTATGGTTTGTGGTTTATGATCCATGGCTCATGAACTTGATTTGATTCATGAACTTGATTCATAGTTCGTGGATTTGGTGTATGGTATGGTCCACAGGATTTGGTGTATGGTTTGGTCCATGGTTTTGGTTCAAAGTTCATGGACTTGGTTAAGGTTATGGGCTTGGATATGGGTTAAATGTGTATGGGTTCATGGGTAAATGTATATAGGTTTATGTATATGGGTTTATGGGTTAATGGTTTTAATGAGTTTTGGATAATGGGCTTAGATAGTGGGCCCAAATGGGTTTTGGACTGGGGCCATTTGTAAATGGGCTCTGGGCTTTGGACTAGGCCTAGATTTAATTGGATTGGGTTATAGGTTATGGGTTTAGAATTGGGCTAAGGTTTAATTGGATTAGGTTATAGGATTGGGTTATAGGTAACGGTTAATGGATTTTGAGTGAGGTTAAGGTTAATGGGTTTAGATTAGATTGGGTTAAATGGGTTTAGAGTCAAAGTGTTGATTTAATACGGATGGGTTGAGGTTCAATGACTTAGGTCCATATGATCGGGCCTAGATTCATGTCTCGAGGTTTTATTAAAAAAAAAAATTTTTGATCAATTAAGATTTTCATATACATTTTCTTCAAATTCTGGATTTGAATAACAAATTAAATTTCAATTTAATTTGAAGTGTCTAATGTGATTTTGTCAAAGCTCTCTCTCTCTTTTAGAGTGATCTCTCTTTTTGGTGATATTTTGCAAAGAGCACCATCGATGTTCATCTCGGCATTCCATCGAGCGGTTTGATTAGCACGTCGACGACGAAGTATTTCGTCGAATGATTGGTCGGTAAATGAGAGCATCGCTCTCTTTATGATTCGCCACCGAGCAATTAGCGGGCGAACTTTGTTTGAGAGGAGAGCACCGCTCTCTCTCTCGGATTCGTCGTCGGAGCGGTTGGCGGACTTGACTTCATTTGAGAGGAGAGCACCGCTCTCTCTCTCAATTTCGTCGTCGAGCGCTTGGCGAGCGGATCTAAATTCATTTAAGAGGAGAGCACCGCTCTCTCTCTCAGGTTCGCCGTCGAGCGGTTGGTGGGCGGACTCCGTTTGAGAGTAGAGCACCGCTCTCTCTCTCAGGATCGCCGTCGAGCAGCTGGCGGGCTTTGTTGATGACGGAGCTTCGCTGGGGCTGTGACCTGACAGTGGAGCCGCGGATCTGAGACCACGACGGAGGAGGGCCGTGACGACGACGCTCTGCAGCGGTGAAGGGCCACGACAGCGGCGTGGCATCGACGGGGCTGCGGCCTTCGAGGTGGAGCGACGCGGCATTAGAGGGAACTCCTCGGGTTCGAGCCATCAAAGTCGACGACGGCGCGCGGGTGGCGCGGCTCGGCCAAGATCACGAGCAGAGTTATGGGCGGCGGCTCGGCATGGGCATCGACGAATTGGCCGCGGGTGGCGCGGCTTCGGGCGGATCGGCCGCGGGTGGCGCGGCTTCGAGAGGACCGGCCGCGGGTGGCGCGGCTTCGAGAGGACCGGCCGCGGGTGGCGCGGCTTCGGGTGACGGCGACTTCGACGGAGCCTCTGCGTGGCTTCGGGCGGACCTGCCGCGGGTGGCGCGGCTTCGAAAGTATCGGCCGCGGGTGGCGCGGCTTCGGGNGGCGGATCGGCCGCGGGTGGCGCGGCTTCGAGAGGACCGGCCGCGGGTGGCGCGGCTTCGAGAGGACCGGCCGCTGGTGGCGCGGCTTCGAGAGGACAGCGACTTCGACGGAGCCTCTGTGTGGCTTCGGGCGGACCTGCCGCGGGTGGCGCGGCTTCGAAAGTATCGGCCGCGGGTGGCGCGGCTTCGAGTCAAGGACAGCAGCGGGCCTTCGAGCGGCTAAGGCCGGAGCGGCTTCGAGCGATTGAGGGCGGCGAGCTCAGTGGAGCGGCCGAGTGGAAGGGTTTAGCGCGGCCGGCTCGATGGTGATGAGGGAGCTTTGAGCGACCTCGTGCGGCTTCGATCGGTGGGGGCCGCGCAAGAGGGGGTCTACGCCGGCGGCGNTGGTTCATGGACTTATGGTTCATGGGTTTATGGTTCATGGACTTATGGTTCATGAAGTCCATGATTCATGGATTTATGGTTCATGGACTTACGGTTCATGGGTTTGTGGTTCATGGACTTATGGTTCATGGGTTTATGGTTCATGAACTTGGTGTATGGGTTTATGGTTCATGGACTTATGGTTCATGGATTTATGGTTCATGGGTTTATGGTTCATGAACTTGGTGTATGGTTTGTGGTCTATGATCCCTGGTTCATGAACTTGATTTGATTCATGAACTTGATTCATAGTTCGTGGATTTGGTGTATGGTATGGTCCACAGGATTTGGTGTATGGTTTGGTCCATGGTTTTGGTTCAAAGTTCATGGACTTGGTTAAAGTTATGGGCTTGGATATGGGTTAAATGTGTACGGGTTCATGGGTAAATGTATATAGGTTTATGTATATGGGTTCATGGGTTAATGGTTTTAATGAGTTTTGGATAATGGGTTTAGATAGTGGGCCCAAATGGGTTTTGGACCGGGGCCATTTGTAAATGGGCTCTGGGCTTTGGACTAGGCTTAGATTTAATTGGATTGGGTTATAGGTTATAGGTTTAGAATTGGGCTAAGGTTTAATTGGATTGGGTTATAGGTAACGGTTAATGGATTTTGAGTGAGGTTAAGGTTAATGGGTTTAGATGGGTTTAGAGTCAAAGTGTTGATTTAATACGGATGGGTTGAGGTTCAATGACTTAGGTCCATATGATCGGGCCTAAATTCATGTCTCGAGGTTTTATTAAAAAAAAAAGTTTTGATCAATTAAGATTTTCATATACATTTTCTTCAAATTCTGGATTTGAATAACAAATTAAATTTCAATTTAATTTGAAGCGTCTAATGTGATTTTGTCAAAGCTCTCTCTCTCTTTTAGAGTGATCTCTCTTTTTGGTGATATTTTGCAAAAAGCACCATCGATGTTCATCTCGGCATTCCATCGAGCGGTTTGATTAGCACGTCGACGACGAAGTATTTCGTCGAATGATTAGTCGGTAAATGAGAGCATCGCTCTCTTTATGATTCGCCACCTAGCAATTAGCGGGCGAACTTTGTTTGAGAGGAGAGCACCGCTCTCTCTCTCTCGGATTCGTTGTCGGAGCGGTTGGCGGACTTGACTTCATTTGAGAGGAGAGCATCGCTCTCTCTCTCAATTTCGCCGTCGAGCACTTGGCGAGTGGATCTAACTTCATTTGAAAGGAGAGCACTGCTCTCTCTCTCTCTCTCTCGAATTTGCCGTTGTTTGAGAAGAGAGCACCGCTCTCTCTCTCAGATTCGCCGTCGAGCGGTTGGTGGGAGGACTCCGGGCACATCGAGCACTTGGCGGGTGGAACCCGTTTGAGAGGAGAGCACCGCTCTCTCTCTCAGGATCGCCGTCGAGCGGTTGGTGGGCGGACTCCGGGCACATCAAGCACTTGGCGGGCGGAACCCGTTTGAGAGGAGAGCACCGCTCTCTCTCTCAGGATCGCCGTCGAGCAGCTGGCGGGCTTTGCTGATGCCGGAGCTCCGCTGGGGCTGTGACCCGACAGTGGAGCCGCGGATCTGAGACCGCGACGGAGGAGGGTCGTGACGGCGATACTCTGCAGCGGTGAAGGGCCACGACAGCGGCGGGGCATCGACGGGGTTGCGGCCTTCGAGGTGGAGCGACGCGGCATCAGAGGGAACTCCTCGGGTTCGAGCCATCAAAGTTGACGACGGCGCGCGGGCGTCGACGGATCGGCTTAGATCACGAGCAGAGTCATGGGCGGCGGTTCGGCATGGGCATCGACGAATTAGCCGCGGGTGGCGCGGCTTCGGGCGGATCGGCAGCGGGTGGCGCGGCTTCGGGCGGATCGGCCGCGGGTGGCGCGGCTTCAGGCAGATCAGCTGCGGGTGGCGCGGCTTCGAGTCGAGGACGGCAGCGGGACTCGGTGGAGCTCGACGGATTGAGCACCGCGGCTGCCGACGACAAGGGAAGACAAGGCAAAGCTCGGTGAAGCTCGGTAGAGGCAGGGCTGAGACATGGCGGAGCTCGACGAATCGAGCACCGCGGCTGTCGACGACGACTCTATGGGGTTGCTGCTTAGNGTTTAGAGTCAAAGTGTTGATTTAATACGGATGGGTTGAGGTTCAATGACTTAGGTCCATATGATCGGGCCTAAATTCATGTCTCGAGGTTTTATTAAAAAAAAAAGTTTTGATCAATTAAGATTTTCATATACATTTTCTTCAAATTCTGGATTTGAAAAACAAATTAAATTTCAATTTAATTTGAAGTGTCTAATGTGATTTTGTCAAAGCTCTCTCTCTCTTTTAGAGTGATCTCTCTTTTTGGTGATATTTTGCAAAAAGCACCATCGATGTTCATCTCGGCATTCCATCGAGCGGTTTGATTAGCACGTCGACGACGAAGTATTTCGTCGAATGATTAGTCGGTAAATGAGAGCATCGCTCTCTTTATGATTCGCCACCGAGCAATTAGCGGGCGAACTTTGTTTGAGAGGAGAGCACCGCTCTCTCTCTCGGATTCGTCGTCGGAGCGGTTGGCGGACTTGACTTCATTTGAGAGCAGAGCACCGCTCTCTCTCTCAATTTCGTCGTAGAGCACTTGGCGAGCAGATCTAAATTCATTTAAGAGGAGAGCACCGCTCTCTCTCTCAGGTTCGCCGTCGAGCGGTTGGTGGGCGGACTACGTTTGAGAGGAGAGCACCTCTCTCTCTCTCAGGATCGCCGTCGAGCAGCTGGCTGGCTTTGTTGATGACGGAGCTCCGCTGGGGCTGTGACCTGACAGTGGAGCCGCGGATCTGACACTGCGACGGAGGAGGGCCGTGACGACGACGCTCTGCAGCGGTGAAGGGCCACGACAGCGGCGCGGCATCGACGGGGCTGCGGCCTTCGAGGTAGAGCGACGCGGCATCAGAGGGAACTCCTCGGGTTTGAGCCATCAAAGTCGACGACGGCGCGCGGGTGGCGCAGCTCGGCCGAGATCACGAGCAGAGTCATGGGCGGCGGCTCGGCATGGGCATCGACGAATTGGCCGCGGGTGGCGCGGCTTCGAGAGGACAGCGACTTCGACGGAGCCTCTGCGTGGCTTCGGGCGGACCTGCCGCGGGTGGCGCGGCTTCGAAAGTATCGGCCGCGGGTGGCGCGGCTTCGAGTCGAGGACAGCAGCGGGCCTTCGAGCGGCTAAGGCCGGAGCGGCATCAAGCGACTGAGGACGGCGAGCTCGGTGGAGCCGCCGAGTGGAAGTGTTTAGCGCGGCCGGCTCGATGGTGATGAGGGAGCTTTGAGCGACCTCGTGCGGCTTCGATCGGTGGGGGCCGCGCAAGAGGGGGTCTACGCCGGCGACGGGGAACCGCAGTGGAGGAGGCGCGCGGCGGGGGAACGCGCCTACAAGCGCGATCGTCATGGGGCGGTTGACCACGACGGAGGTCGGTGGAGTCCGCGGCCATGCGCGCAGAGAAGTCGAGGAGCGGCGGCGATGGCGGCTCGCGGTGATGTCGGAGTTGATGCTGTCGCGGAGACCGCAGAGGAGTTTGGGGCGAAGTCCGCGGCCATGCGCGCGGAGATTGTCGAGAAGTGACGCTTCAGGTCGGGGTGTCTCGGAGCAACGCAGGTGGTATGGGTTGGCGAAGAGCGACGCGGGCAGCCTCGGGTTAGAACATGGGTTGGAGCATGTCCGGGCGGCCTTGGTGCGCTTCGGGTTAAGGTGTCTCGGAGCGACGCGGGTTGCCTCGAAGCTCACGACCTTGGCGGCGTGGTGATCGACGAGGAGCGACAGCTCGAGAGCGACGGGGATGGGCGAGGAGCGATGCCCCGGGCCGAGGCATCTCGGAGTGACGCGGGCATGCCTCGGAGCAGACGACCTTAGCGGTGCGGTGCCTCGGAGCGGCCGACCTTGGCGGCGGGGAGGTCGACGAGGAGCGACAGCGCGGGAGCGACGGGGATCGGCGAAGAGCAACGCGAGAGAGAGAGAGAGAGAGAGAGAGAGAGAGAGAGAGAGAAAACCTTTTGGTTCTCTTTTCTCTCCTTCTTTCTTTATTTTTTTTTTTTTTAGCCGAGAGATAGCAAGAGAGCTTTGATTTCGGGAAAGGGAGAAAAATTTTTTACCTTTCTCTCTTTTTTTTAAGCAACGGAATCGGGTGGCTTTTTTCTTTTGAATAAGTTTTGAAGATTCAAAAAGCTCTCCTCTTTTGATTTTTTTTTCGAGAGGTATTTATGGGGTGGTTGCAACGGATTTGAGGGAAACGTGCGTATGATTGTGGGATTGAGGTGGTTGAGGATCGTGGGATGATGGGATCGTGGGTATAGGTTGTTACGATAGTATCGTGGGATTGTGGGAGATATTTTGGATGGTTATGATGGGATTATGAGATAATGGATGGTTGCGATGGGATTATGGGAATATTGCGAATTGGTCCTTTCCCTTTGCTTATATTACACCTTAGTCAATATAATAAAATATTATATGATTAAAGCGGAGCATTTTATAAATACGTGAAAGGGAAAGGACTAATATGCTATTTTTAATACCCGTTCGTATCTACGAGAACGTCCCACTTTTCGTAATTTATGCTCCCGGTGCATGAGATATTTTCAAAATTTAAATTTTACCACTTTTCGTAATTTATGCTCCCGGTGCATGAGATATTTTCAAAATTTAAATTTTATCCATGCACCTGGTGCATGGATAATCTCATAAACTATTTCTATTTTTTATTTCTTTCTCTCCCCTTTTTTTTCTTTTTTTTTTTTCCTTTCTCTTTTTTTTTTTATGCTTCAAAAGGGTTCAAGAGGTGGCTCCCACCAAACCCATTGGTGTAGCACTTTGTCCCGCATAGCACTTAGTTCTTAAACTTCCGGCTGGTATTCGGCTCTGATACCAATTGCAACGAACCGACCCGCTAGCAACAATAACTTGTTGGGCCCAAACCACTGACCCAAAATGCTTAAGCCCAGTTATTATTACTAGCGTGTAGGCCTCATATAAACTGATCGGAATCAGTATCCCATCCGATGTGGGACTATTGGGGGTGTTACATTGCAGCTTGCTATTCTCATTCTTTTTTTGAGTATAAAAGTGGGGAGAAAAAGCCCTCCGCAGCTTGTCATTCTCATTCACCTTTTCTTTTTCCAGGTTTCTTTACCTCGCTTGAAGGCGATGACGTGGGATATGAAGGGAAACCAAGATTCATCCGAGCGTGCGGCTATTGTTGGTCTGAAGGTAGTCGATTGATTTTGTAATCTCACATGGTTACGGATAAAGGACCAAATTTCCACCACCCTATAATCATCTTATTGTGTGTAAAATGTAAATTTTCATTATTATATGGTACACAGATACATGTAGTATTGTTTCAAATCTTTTCTGAATAGAATGGATTGATGCTTCATCATTCAAATTTTATTTTGTTGACTTTGAGCAGCTTCAAGGTGATACGCAATCTTTGTCCGGAGAAAGAGCGGTCAAGTTTCAATTAGCAAAAGACACTCTTGATACAATGCTGAAGTCCACGTACTTCATAAGAGATCAGATGTCAAACTCTGTAACGGTTCGTAACTTAATAGAAGATGCTCAATGATTATTGGTGCATAAATGGTTCTTTTTAGCTGTATTAGTTAGCTTGTTGTATTTACATTCTTATTGATCTGCTTCTGCAGGATGATGCCAATGGCCAGGGAGAAACAACAGGAAACAAATAGGATTTGGAGATCCAACCATAGGAAAAAAAAAAAAAAAGGCTAACTAGGTACCCAACTATTTATCTATAGACTGGTTTCTGGTGAGCTTATTCCCGCTTAATCAGTGGTTATACCCGCTTATCTGCAGATTAGTATGTCATATTGGTTTCGTGAATATAATGTGTTCTTCAACTGCATCTCCTTGTAATGTACATTCATAGTATCTTAATTAGGTCTGTTTCTTCTTTGTGCAAAGGCATATTCAGGATCGAAACATGTTTGGGTCGTAATGTTAGCATTGGCTATCTTTGAGAAACTTGTGGAAGTAATTTGGAAAGATTTAGCTGCCCAATTGTTTAGGTGAGTTAATAGCTCATTTTTGACAAAGGATCAACAAAAGAAGGTGTAAAGAAGCTGTAGAAACATATTTCAAACATATTCACATTTTATTGTTTGGTTCGTATAAACTAAAAAAATTATAGGATACTATAATACTAATTTTACTCTTAAATATAAATTTATATTATTTAAAATTTATGAAAAATATAGTACTATTCTCTAATAAGTTTTCCAAAAAAATATCAAATTTATTTTTAAAAATTTTTATTGATGTGGGTTAGGGATAGGGTTTTAGAGAGGATTGGTTTTTTTTTTTTTTTAATGAGAAAGGGGTGAAGAGAAGGAGGGTGAGATGGTCACATGGGCTTCGAGAACTTAGCGGGCTTCCGGAATGAAATCTCAATCCGGGCTAGAAGACCGGAATCAAGTTGAAGGCTAATGGACCATTCCCATTCCAGTCCGGAATAGGAATCCCAAACCGATTCATGCGAACCAAACAAAATTAACCGGATTTGATCAAACCGATTCTCATTCCATATCCAAAATGGATGAACCAAACAAGCCCTTAGTATCTATGATTAGCAATGCTTGGCTGGCTTGCTAAGCGAGCATCCTTTTGCTGCCTTTATTTCCCAAGTACATTAGCAAGCCTAAGCCAAACAAAAAACCTTTTCTTTTTCAACGGGTATTTTACTTGATTTTGGATTAATTTGGTGTATGGTTTTTGTCATTTATTTATTTATTTTGATGTCCTGTTATTTGACTTTGCTTATTGGTGTTTGCTACTATATATTGGTTTCATTCTGTTTGTTGTATTACTACTCAGTTGCCGAAGCCGGTGTACAACATTCTATTTTTATATCCTGATCCACTTTTCCCCCTCTATTTCTGCGCAGCTTTTTCATGATTACAGGCTTGGACATCATTTTTCATTTTAGTTTCCTTTTTTATTCATAAGGAATCATAAACTTTGCTATTCTGTATCTATTAAAATCTTACTTTTGGTACTCGAACTATATATCGTATGCATATATTTGCATTATTTTTTGTTTTTTTTTTTTTTATCCTTCAGACTATTACTGTTTACTTTCTACTGCCTTTCAGCTCTTCTACTTTTGCTTATACATTTGCAATCTTACTATTTACTTTTGTTTCGTTTATGCGCTTATAATCTACTAAAATCTTTCGCTGCCTAATTTTATTAGTCACGAATTTTTTTCCTTTTAGATTTTAATAAATTGTTTTGATTTAGCAAATATGTATACTTTTATTTTTCTTCTGGAGCTTTCGCATAATTGGAGGCTTTCGCGGTGTTCTTTTTATTTCTGTAGGACAACTTTTTTTCACAGGTTTAATTAAAAACTCTGGATAGTAATTGAATATGTTGTTTTAACTTTATCAGCAGTAGTGTGTTGACTGATCGCTAAATATAGAAAATTTTTTAAAAATATGGATTTACGTATATTGATTTTGTTTTATTTATAGAAATTTATTTTGGGGGGTTTTAAGTTGTAATAAATACAGGCCCATCAAAAATATATAGTAAACACGTATTACTTTGTGATGGAAAATAGCTCTAAATTTTCTTTATTTAATAGAGTGAAATATATTGTTATTTACTTTATAAATAAAAATAATTTATTATTTATTAATTATTTGTAAGAAAGTAAAAGAACCCGTTGCATAGCACAGATTCCTTAATCAATCAATCAATCAATCAATATAGACTTATGAAAGGACAATCATAGAAAAGCCCTCCCCAGTTAGGGGGATCTTGTGGGGCCCATTTTTTTTTTAATTTATTCTCTATCACTCTCTCTCTCATACACTCTCTCACTCTCTCTCTCTCTCATACACTCTCTCTCACTCTCTCATACACTAATTTATTTAGTGGGGACTACATCAATTTTTAAAAAATTAATTGTATATTGGGCCCTAATTTTTTCACTCTTTTTTATTTTGGTCTCTAATCCATCAACTTTGCATATTTTTCACTTTACTTCCCAAGCAATTTCTTATAAATTAATTTATAAAATAATATAATAATTGATAGTTGAATTATTTTATAATGTAAAAAAAATTTATTTTGATTTCGAATGCCTTTTGATTAGTCTTATTTTTTGTACTTTTGATAAAGTCTTATTGATTTATTTATTTTACTTATTAGATTTAAATATTTTAAGAAAACAATATATTTTAACATCATTCTTTAGAAAAAAAATATATATTAATAGTTATAATAATTTACTATTCTATTTTCTTCCCGCCGCATCGCACGGGCCCCTAAACTAGTAAGCTTATGAAAGGGCAACCTTAACGGAGCCCTCCCCGCGGTTTGTGGTATACGCAATCCAGGTACGGCACGGCGCCACCCCCCACTTCGGCTCCCCAACCCCAACCCCAATTTTTACTCTTTTAGTCTTCATCGTAGTGGTTTGCTCTGACTTTTCTCCGTACCTTCTCTGCCTTTTGCTGCGGTGGTCGCCGTCCCTCGAGAACGGCAGCGACCGTTTTTCTGCTACGGTCGCGACGTTCCCACGCCCTCGCTCTCCCTTCGTCCTCTCGCCTTCCTGCGCATCCGCAGAATGCATGCGCGCTATGGCGCCCCCTCTCTTCTCTCTGGGTGTCTTGGTTCATCGTTGATCGTGAGTAGAGGAGATTTCCGGCGGCTTTTGATTTTCATACGTCCCGCGCCAAAACATCATTGGCTTATTTGTTATGCAAGCTATCTGTTCAGCTGGAGCGAGCGCGAGCGGCGGTGGTCCACAACGCAGAGTGGGCGGCACGGACGGGGGTGCGCGGGGCGGCCCGGGCGGCTGGGCGCGGGCCGCGGCCGCGAGGGGCGGGCTCGGGCGCGGGCGTGCGGGCGGCGGCGTGCGGGGCGTGGCACAGCGCAGCGCGAGCCGGCGCGAGTTGTGCGGTGCCCGATTCTCCTCCATTACCCTCCACCTACATGGTAGTGTCACCTACCTCTCCTTCCCGTGTACCCCCCTCCATACCCCTCTTCCATGCTGACCCCCCCGGTATTCCCCTCCATACCCCTCTCCTATGCTGCCAGTACCCTCAATTTTTTTTTTTCCGCATGCCTCCTTCACTCTCTCACCCCACATAACCGCAACTCCTCCATCCTCCTCCTCCTCCCCGCCCCCTCCCTCCTCACCCTATTTGCTAGCTACCTTTGAATTGTGGAAACAAAAGTAGCACGGCAGCCCTCTCCGTGATTGGGGCTTCGGTAGGGCCCACAACGCACGAGCGCCGCGGCGGCGGCGGAAGAGGAGGAGGAGGTGAGCTGGTGGAGCGGCTTCCGCAAGCCCTAATTGTGGAGATAATGACGAGGCTCGACCTCGAGTCTCTGTGCTCGGCGGCGCCCATGTTCAGAGCCCTCCGCGTCTCTGTCTCCCTCGCCTTCTCCACCATCTCGTCCATCGACCTCTCCGTGAGCTCCCTCTTTCCTCTTCTCCCGTTATGGCTTCGTCTTCGTCTTCTTCTTTTTCTTTCCCATTTTTGCATTAATAATGTGATGGGTGTCACAAAGTTGCGATCTTGCTGCGGATTCTTCATGTTAATCGTCGAATTCGAGAATATCACTTTTTTGCTACAGATTATTCTTCTTTTCTCCCTCTTCTGCTAGAATAATGAGATAGGCAGAGTCTCTTCCTTACAGGAAAAGGACAAGATAGGTGGCTGCAACACATTGCCAATCAATATGAGCATAAATTGTGTTTGTGAATTTCATTGTTGTCAAACTGCAAAACGACAATTTTAATTCGTTGAGTGCTGAAACATAGGCAATGAAATGAGCAGAAATAGAGCCGGATTGAGAACAGAGACTACATTAATTTTCTAACATCTATATATAAGATTTGCAATATTTGGATAGCCTACTCAGTAGGCAAGTGTATGCAGATTTTTTTGGCATATTGTCTTGGGTAAAGCTAAGCCAAATATAAATACTGGAAGGTAAAATTTGCGGGTTACAAGGTATGTCTTCAATCTTTATGACATCCACAGGTGATAAGTCAATATCTAATTTGATAGTCTTAGACAAGATTAAAGAGAATCTTCATGTCCCTGTTTAAAGCATTATAAAAATGGAACAGGGAGTGCATCATGGCGGAACATGTAATTTTTAAGTTAAAGAGATGGCAAATTTGATGACTATCTGATTTCTACTTTTTGTGTTTCAATTTGTGCGGAAAAACTATGGATGACCTGGTGGTAAGCAACAATTATAAAAAAAAAAAAGATGATCGGTTTGGGGATTTCAAGCCAGATTCCGGTTGGCAATAATAAAAAATATTCTACTGTTCCATGGAAAATACCGATGCAGGACTCAATATTTGAGATTTTATGCATATGTTGGTTGCAATTTTGTGGTGGTAGTGTATAATAGAATTACTGCTCGCAACTATTGTTGCTTGAATGAATTTCCATTGAGTGTATGGCAAAAAAAAAGGATGGTGCTCTTCCTGTCTGAGCAGATTTGTAATATTCGAGATTTTGACAGTGTAGCTAAACCCTCTGTTGACGATATTTTTGGGTGTACTGTAATTATATAAGCACTCGTCAAGTTTCAGGAGAAAACGAGTTAGGATGGAGAAGTTATGCAACCTGTACTAATCACATAAAGTGAATAGTAACTTCGGTTTTTCGGAAAAGCCAATGAGTGGAGAAGGCTTTTGGTGCGTATTGGACTTCGTTCATAGTGATCCAATAGCTCGTTTTCGACGGTTCGACTATTCTGGACCCAATGGCACTAACGGATTTAGGTTCTGATGCACGGTCTTCGAGAAAAAGAGTTTTATTGGATTTATATGTATAGGTGTGGTTTTTGGAGATTGGAGAGGGTTGGTTTTGTTGCAAATCAGTTACCGAATTGGATGAAATGAAACGGTAGATTTTATACCCTAGTCGTGCTGAACGCATTGACGCGATCCAATCGAAAATCCGACTGACGGATCTCTGGAAATCTTGAAAAGTTCGCCGAGGGGCCGAGGTTGGCAAACGGAAATTTTGCATGAAACCCAATATTTTATGTATCATTTTGCGTGATTTTGAACGTCGAGGTGCGTACGCGCAAGTTACACTCCCTAGCAGGGACTCAGCTGAAATTAATTACCATCGGGGGGACTTTTTTGCAAATTGCACATTATATATAAAGTGCTTCTAGGGTTTCTTTGCACGAAACCCTAGATCTAGCCGACCTAGTTCCCCAGCTACGCCCTAGCTATCTTCATCAGGTCCCTGCCCTGGCCGTGCGTGCACCCCGGCAGCCGACAAGCTTCCCCAACCGCCGAAAACGCTTGGTGGCCTCTCCTCCACCATCTTCTCCACCTAACCGCCACCCTCCTCGGCCGCCGATCTCAGGGATCAACCTGCACCCTTGGAGACACCACCCTCTGGCCAAGACCAACCTCCGACGGCGTCCCCGCCGGCCTCTGCCGTCCGCACGTGTCGCCGGTGCTGCCTGGGCTCTTTGCGGCCAACCCAGACCCGGCCTGGGCCGAGCTCAGCCAAGCCTGAGGCCCGCGAGCCGCCACCACCCTTGATTGGCCGCGCCGCTCTCCTTAGGCCTCCGGTGACCCTCGGCTCGCCGCCACCTCCGCCGTCCCCATGGGCTGCCGGCCGCCGCCCTGCTCCCTGCGGTCACCCAGTGCGAGCTCGAGCTATCTTCCAACCTGCGCGCTGTCGCCGCCCACGGTCGGCCGCACCGCCACCCCTTGGTCTCCGGCGACCGGTCGCCATCGCCCTTGAGCTTTCCCGGCCGCCGCCGCCTCCTTGAATCGAGGCCACTTGTGCGGCCTCGTGCCTTGCCGCCGCGCCACCGGTCGCCTCTAGCCGCCGGACAGCACGTGCCCCCGCCCCCACTGATCGGCCGCACCCGTCCCCTGCTGGAGCGCCCGCCGTTCGGCTGCCGTCAGCCACCCCCGTGCTCCATCTTGCTTCTATAAGGTTGTTGCTATTTTCTGTGCACTATTTGGGATTCCGATCACCTTCCAGCGATCCGGAGACACCCCGACACCCCCGGAAGCGAGCACGATGATCTATGATCTGTGCCGAACATCGTGCTCACCTCCATTTGGGTCAGCAAAGCCCCAGTGTGCATAATAAATGCAGTTTAGGCACTGTGCGCCCGATTTCGCTGAAGTTCGCGTCGCTCGCGCGCTTGCCACACTGGCCGGCTGTGCTCCGAAGTATGAGCACGGCCTCCGGCACGCCGAGACCTGTCAGTGGGTGTCTCGGTTTCACTGAGTGATCCTCGGTTTGCGCTGTAAGGCCATAAAACCTAGAAAATCACATGAAATAATATGATTTTATATAATCGGGAGGGTTTTTACGCATTTGTGCCTATTGTGGTCGCTGTTGGTAGCGTGTGTGGGCAGTGGGTGACCTCTGGACTAGTTGTCCAAGGCCCCAAGCCTTTTCGAAAACCAAATGTTGATTTTCGGTGCGTTTTTCGGCAAAATCCGCCAACGAAACGCATTTTCGGTTCGGAATTCTTCCGACGATGCCTCGTGATAATGTGTGTCATTGCTGAGCCTGGTTGGCTGGTCACCCGCGTCGTTTCGAGAGTTCGGAAACGACGGCTGAGCGACGGTGGGTTCCGGTGTCAAATTGGACACTTCCGGGAACCCAGATCGGAACTATTATCCAATGATAATCGTTTCGAAGTGAGAAAATGTTTTTACTGCCAAGTCACATGAAAATATGTGTTTCGTGGCAGCGAGTGACTTGTAGCTGGAGTCGGCGAGTTCCGGGACAGTACGTGGGTCTCGGCGAAGTCCCGATGCGATTTTCGGGACTTCCAACGTGTTCGGCAATCGGTTTTGGGAAACCGATTCCCGTAGGGTTATTGGTCGGGTTTGTGAGTTAGTGATTAGTGTTGTGGGCTGGACGCTAACCCGGTGGACCCTTCATAGGTCCGGTTGTGACTTCCCCCTCAGTTGGAAGGCCAGTACCACATTTGTACATGTGGGTACTTCGACCCGAAATCAGTACAGTGGTGCACGCTCGGTGACATTTTCTTACCCTTGTTCTTTCGTTGTTATCTTGCATATATATCTATATATAGTGTTGAGCCTTGCACCCATGTTGTTTCCGTTATACTCTACTCGGTTGTTTTTTATGCCTAGTATCATGAGTAGGAGTGGAGCAGTTCTATCTACATATGATATCTATACTTGGTTGGTCGGTTCTTGTATCTCGTATCTGTGACCAATTCGGTCGATTTACTGCATCCGTTATGGTGATTTACTTAGTCGGTTGGACTACTTGATGACCTACACGGTCTGTATACCCTGAGGAGTTGGATTGTCGGCTAGTTGCTGATGTTTTGTGACCTAGTCGGTCGGTTGTAGTATTCCGTATCTGTGACCTTTTTGGTCGGTTCATTGCATATGGTATTGTGACCTACTTGGTCGGTTGGACTACTTGGTGACCTATACGGTCGGTATGCCCAGAGGGGCAGGATTGTCGGCTAGTTGCCGATGGTTGGCTATTGAGTATTCAGCATCGATCGCTACTACTCATACGCATTTCACGAACACCAGCAGTCTTATCCACCACAAGAGAATGTTCTTTTTCGGAAAAGTGGGTTGGATGTGCCAGCCCGTGAGCCCAGCGGTCAGAACTGGGTTATATACAGGTAGAGTAGCAGTGGCATAGGCTTGAGGTGTTGTGGACCAATATGGTTGTTTCAGATTAGGTATTTTTGGACTTGTCATCCGGTTGATACATACATACAGTAGCAGTAGTTGTTCATTTATACATCATGTTCATTTATTATCATTGCTACTGTATTACTCTTACCCATACCTTTGTTTAGCCTCCTTGACTGGTGAGTATC
This sequence comes from Ananas comosus, assembly GCF_001540865.1. Taxonomy (NCBI): domain Eukaryota; kingdom Viridiplantae; phylum Streptophyta; class Magnoliopsida; order Poales; family Bromeliaceae; genus Ananas; species Ananas comosus. The sequence goes on along the minus strand of NC_033622.1, from coordinate 4,214,328 downwards.
CCTCGCCCTCGTCGGCTTGCGATACCTACTGGAAGGGGAGACATGTTTACATATTCTCACCGCCCACCCCCATTACAGGTGATGTCGCGTGTCCTTGTGGGACGGTTCGCAAGGAGCGAGTCTAGCAATTGATAGTGCCACTATCCCGTTGTTGGTTAATTCTCTAACCTAAATTCTTTAAATAAACGACTTAGTTTATTTGGTTCAGTTGCTATTACTTTGAATTCATCTGGTTTTATGAATATAATAATGGAATTCGGATTTCTGTGGAATGAAAATAGTTTTCTACCTCTCGTGGTAGCGAGTTTTTAAATAAAAAGGTTTTCGTGTGGGAAACAGTTTTAAAAGGTTTTCTTGTCGTTTTCATGACTTAGTATTTCAAAATGAGTTTTCGGGTAGGAAACAGTTTAAACTAATAGTTGTGTATTTATGAATAACTCTGGTTATAGATGTGATTGTGAATGATGTGTGATTATGTGTATGTGCATATGTGTGGTTGTATCCTGTTTGGGCAAATCTTGTATCTTGTACTTGTGTGACGCCGTGCAAATACAGGGGAGACTCTGTCTGCGTGAACAGTAGACTCCCTATATTTGTGGCGGATCTTGCATACCGTGGGGATCAGGTTCTCAAAAAAAAAATTTGGGCACTTCCGCTTTGTTTTTAAACCAAAATAGGATCCCGGGGCGTGACAGATTAAAGTGGTATCAGAGACAGGTTATAAGCACAGCACCATTCACAGGTTGTTTTGAAAAATAAATGAAACTGAACCATTAGTTAGGTTGACCCATAGGAAGACCTACGGTGTATAGGCACGTGAGTGCGGGGTTTGGGCTTGAGTCCCGGTGTGCATTCGAGATTGGTAAACTCGAAGTGCATGGTTATTTTCTGTATGTGCTACGGTTTTTGCACAAGTTGGTGTCTTAGTCGGGATTAGTGGCGGTGTGCCTTTTTGGACATTGAGTGGCGGGGTGACGTTCCCCAGGTGTAGCCACTCCTGTCGGGTGGGGTCTTGAAGGGCCAGGTGATGTTTTTCGGCCTAGGCGATTGTTTTGGTTGCTGGTGCCCAGGTCACTCTCCCTACTTAGGGCATGAGAGCTATTGCGAGCGTCTCTTTGGAGACGACACTAAGGTAGGTTACGGTCGCGACGTCAGTGGGGCTACTAGGGTATAGCCCAAGGTTTTGGTACTGGCCGTCTAGGCGACTACAACATTGGTGTTGCCTTTCCAGTTCTTTGGGTAAGGTTGTGATGCCTATCCCTCCTTCTTGTTTGTTGGTAGAATTGTTGTTGCGGATCTTTTGACCTTTAGCTAGTTCATACGTCTAACTGACGTGTACTAGAATTGTGTGGGCACAGTTTTATTGTCAGGTGTCTACTGATGCATACATCGTATGCGGTTATCCTAGCACTTAAATTGGTGTATTGTGGGTTAGTTTGTGGTTTGTGGTAGGATTCATCTTGACTCGAGATACCCCAGGGTATTGTCAGAGTTCTTGGAGCTTTGGGTATAGCTCGGTTGTGGTGCGAAAATCAATTAGAGAAACCGTTTTCTAAAGCCTCAGTTTATGTGATTCGCGGCTTAGTGTCGCTAGCAGTTTTTGGATGTTGAAAGCTATAGGACTCCCAGTGAGTCGGTTCAAGGTCGATCTAATTTCGAATGTCAACTTGTAAAGTCAATGTTTCGACGGTTTTGGTTGTGAACTTTTTGTTTAGTAAAGAGATATCAGATGGCTTGATACTTCGATGTGTCGTGCTTCCAACTTGTTGTTGGTAGTGGATCTTCAGGTATTTCGCTTTTCTTTTGATAAGTACATTGGCTGCAGACAATGTACTGTCGAAAGTTGGGACGGAATATCCTTTCCCCGTTTGGGACTTTTGGATTGGATCAGTGTTTTCTCTTGTAAGACGAACTATAGAGATTGTCTTGTGAGAAAGCTTGAGTGATGGTCATCTCTGACCACGTAGCGAGCCTTGGATTATTCCCTGACAGGTTTTGCGCAGTTGATTTATCGTTACTGCAGTTGGTTTTGACTCTGGTTCGAGTCAGGGTGCTCGTTAACTCTATAGTTGAGCCTTCCACAGCTAAAAGGTTTGTTTGGTTAGTAGTCTCGGTCTGTTGCCGGGAGGTTTGGAATCATGGTTGATGAGCGGCTTGAGCTTGGTTGTTGGCTTGATTGTCACGGTTTGTGATAGCGTATAAGGTTTGCAACTAAACTTATTATGCAAACCTTGGAATGTTATGCTTGTCCGGTTATTTGGTGACAGGTGCGCCTGGGTCTCAATGAGACAGGTGTTTGGTGTTGCTAGGAACATCGATCGCTAGGGTCCCTTATAGGATGGCAGCGACAGGGTCTCGTAGAGACAGGTGTTGGGCATCACCGATGGTTATCATCGCTTATTGCTATTGGCAACCCTGTGCATCAAGTGATGGACTTGCAAGGAGCGTATGTTGGTGGAGAAGAAGACTTCTTGGGGGTGGAATTAGCACTTGTGCAAGCTCTTGTGCAAGGTTTGGGAGGAAGCTAGAACTCAAGGTGAGTTCTTGTGTTATTAAGCTAGGGTTTATGCTAATCCCTTCTAGATGTTGTGTCTATGGGCTATCATGGTGGATTTGTTTGTGATTCACCATGTTTTAGTGAGTATTTGTGGATTATTGTAAACCCTAGGAGTCAATTTAGAGTTTTGCTAAATATGAGATCTAATTAGAGTTTGATCTCTTGTAGCCCTAATTAACGAGTAAACCGACGCGTTGGGAAATTCGGATCGAGATTCCGTCGAGTCTACGCGAAGAAATCAAGGAAAAACCCTATTCGGCTTCGTTTGTCGTGGGTCGAGTGAAGTCGGCGAGTAAAAATAGTGGAGCTTGGATCCTAGCACCTTAGTTGTAACGCACTGAACTTTAGCAAATTGCGAGGTTCGAGTGTTTGATTTGTGAACTGAGCCTTTTTGGATTTTCTGTATGGTCGTTGACTGTGTTCCGACCTATGACTCACGTCCCGAGGAGTGAGGATGAAAACCTAGCACCAAAACCTCCAAAAAGAAGGATTTGGGCTGCTCTCGGGTTGACTCTGCAGGGCAGCGTATTGGTACTACATCGGCTTGGTACCGGTACTGGACTGGTACCAGTACTACATCGCGATGGTACCGATACGCAGTGTATTTTCTCACTTACCCGAGGCTCGGGTTTGCACGTGCTGCTACCTGGTACCGGTACTCTTGCCCGCGTTCCAGTACGCAGTGCTGCGTGCAGTCTGCATGTTTTTTAGGGTTCTCCTTACAATTGTTGCAACACTTTATATACCCCACACCCTTTGGCTGGGGTCTCTTGTGCTGCAACCAGAGAGGAGAAGAGGTAGGGTTCCTCTTCCATTTTACTTGGATTTTCCCCTCTCTTTTGCTTTGGATTTGAGGTTTGATCTCTCTACTTGCTTCTTTTTTACATCTTGGTGACCTTTCCACCATTGGAGAAGCTTTGGAGCTTTGATTGGAGCATTTTAGAGGAAAGATTTCTAACGCTAGCTCACTCCTAGCTTGGTTTGGAGCTTCTAGAGAGGTTAGTAGTTTTGATCTTTCATTTGATTCATGTTTTGGTAGTTTTTTTTAGGGAAAAACCTAGAAATGAGAATCTAGGGTTTTATTTAGGGTTTCTTGATTTGAGGCTTTTGAGTTGGAATTGATTGGTGTAGAACATTCTTATAGGTTAGATTTGAAGCTTTCTAGCTTTTATTTGGGCTTTAATCAAGTTTTTCTTGACCCAAGGTATTTTTACACTTTTGTATGTGTAATTTTCGAAGTAGTCGTTTTGTAGCTTTTAACCCTTTAGAATTTCTCTTAGGATGCTAGAAGGTTGGGGGACAACTTCGTTCGAAGGAACGAAAGGGTTCGAAGTGCTTCCGGTGGGTTTGACCTCACCGAAATGGGTGAACTCCCCCTACGCCTTTCTTTTGGTGTTAAGACATAAATAGATGCTTTTTCATGCCCATTATGATATACTAGAATTTATAAAAACATAATATATACATATTATGTATAGTGAAAAATTATGCTCTAGGTGGTAGAGGCATACATGTGGATTTGGGCACTAAATGACAATAGTTGGGGTTTTCTCTCTTATGTAACCATTGAAAACATGTTAGAGTATGAATAATGTTATAACCCGTTGGGGGGGTACCTAGTAAACGAATTGGAGAGTAGCATTACTTACATGATGACGATAGTACACTTATTATAGACAAGGTGATTGAAAATTAGCATTACTTGCATGATAACATTATACTTGTAGTAGACAAGGTAGTAGTGACATTGGGACATAGGACGTGAAAAGGTCATCATGAAGCTAAACTTGATATATTTAGCCTAGTTGGACAACTAGAACTTAATATGTGACACGGTAACTTGATGCATTAAATTAGAAGAACGACTAGTATTTGCCATTGTGACATTACAATTAATCTAGGGTTCAATAGTTATATTCCATATTTTAGACATGAGGAAAATGAGAGTGTATAGCCCTTGAGGCGAACCCTAATAGAGATGATTGCACGTAATGCTAGTGGAATCTAAATAATTGCATCATAATATTTCTACTCCATGTAGTGAGGATGTTAGTGGAAAGACATGTGCATAACATGCATTGTGATAATTGCGGACATTTCATAGTTCTCTTGCATATGGCATTAGTACATGTTTCTTGTGAAAATTTGTTGTATCTGCATGTCATGAACCTTGTTGGAGATTTGAGTAAAATAGTGAACTATCCTAGGTAGGATATTGTCATATGAACTATGCATACTTTAGGCAATATATGTGTCGGTAGAGACATACCACCCAAGTTGTTGTAAACATAACATGAATGATCTAGAATCCGACCGTTGAGTCGATGAGTGATAATTTCATGTTTTAAACATGATGATTGAGTATCCCAAATTGTGGACCCTATGCTATGATCACGCTTACTTGCCCTTGTGCTCATTCGCACAAGCTTGTGAGGGTCGCTCCCTACAAGCCGGCACTCCGGAGTTTAGCCTTGCGACGATAGATCGCCCGTGCGGGATTGGGCGCCGAAGTGGGATGCCGTGGGCGGAGTCTCTTTTCTTGCGGGGAAAATGATGACCCCTACGGGGCCACTAAGGCACGGCACAAGCCGGGACGTTACCACGTGTATGTTCCTTATAAATTGGGTATTAAGACTTAACTTGACAATCTACATTATCGTAGTTGATGCATACATAGTAGATGTTCATACATGTGGTTTGCTACCTTATACTACTAATTGATGCATACTTAGTAGTTGGACATTTTGTGGAACATTGTGACATTGGTAACTATAGTGGTAGTGAACCTATATTCTTGTGGACTAGCATGTATGCATGGCTAAAATAACAATGAAAAGCATAATTTACTCTATGTAGCATTATGGACATTGTGATTATGCATGTAAATGGACATTGGCATTCATTTGATTAAGCATGTTAATCAACATTGACATATAGTTGATCAAGTGAAAGTAGAACATCATATACATAATAGTTAAACTTGTAGTAGAGGCATGACTATGATTAATCTTGTTTAATTACTTGTTTTTCATATATTTGCTTAATTATTTCCCTTATAGCATGTCTATGTTAGCCTAGTGGTGTATTTCGCTGAGGTCGGCGACTTGCCCACTGGGAACTATTGTTTAATAGTTCTCACGCCCTCTGTTTTGTTGTTTGTTTCAGAGCCATCCGCATCGGGAGAGGGTAGGAATCATGGCAAGGAGTTAGCGACTAGCTAGAGCCCCTACGGAGTTATTTTAGAGGGACCCGACATTATCTTTCTATTTGTATTTTGTGAAAAGATGTATTATGTATTTTGGTTTAGAGATTATGTTAGACTTTTGAATTTAGTTGTATACATTTTGTGTATAATGTGGATCTCTTTATGCTAGAACATTAGTGATTTTATATTACTCGCTTTGATAGCCTTGTTAGGACTTTATCTTGTTCATTTCTAGTTTTTGGTAAACGCCTTGTGTGCACTGTGGTTGTTTGGTGTACACGGCGGGTCTATGCACCCGCCGGGCGGGCTTCCGCTCGGTCCGGGGGCGTGACATTAGTAACCCTACGAGGTGGGTGGTGCTATCCGAAATCATCGAATCTCCTTTTATGTCTAAATGTCACCTTTTGAGCATGTATGTATATGTAGGATTCATGCATTGTAGGGTTAAAATGAGAATATGTTGATATATGTATATCCCTTGCATGCTTTTATTATAAAGATGCATATGAGTTGTTGAGAAATTGTGAACCCTATATATGTGTGAACTGAGACATGAACTAGTTGAGTTAAACAACTTGGTGACATTGTGACTAGTGAGCGAGAATTGAACACATAGTGTGTTGTGACATTAGAGAGCATAATGAATGCTAGAGAGTTGAACACATAGTGTGTTGTGGCATTAGAGAGCATAATGAATGCTAAAGAGCTGAACACAAAGTGTGTTGTAGCATTAGTGAGCATAATGAATGTTAGAGAATGAGACACATAGCATGTTGTAGCATTGTGAACATAGCATCCTTATAATTAAGGATTGGATTGAACATGACATCCCCAGAGTGGCGGATTGGATCATACTCACCTGTAAGTCTTGGCTTGAGGGCGGTCGCTCCCCCTCAGGCGATGAGCTCCGGAGTAGTCATCACTGGGTTGCAATTTTCCTAGAGGACGGTCCCGTGGGGTTGTAGGAGTTTTTCCCCGATAGTAGGGATTTGAGTTGGTGAGTTATTGCGGCGAAACCTACAGGTTAGCCCAGAGGATTGGGTATTGAGAATATGGATTGGCATGCATCATGAGCATTCTATATATTGTGAGCATTTTGTGCAAGCATAGTAGCTGCATTTGTTTAGACATGGATATCTATCTACTTGTTTTATTCTTCTACTTGTGCCTGATTTAGACCTAGTGGGAAAGTCGGCGGGGTCGGCGGCCGAACCCACTGGGAACTTTCTTATAGTTCTCACCCCACTATTTCCACAGAGTCGGGACCGAGCGAGACGGTCGAGGATCGCGGCAAGAGCATAGCACCCTAGGTAGTAGTTACCTATGCATCGTGGTACCCACTGTCATTTTGGTTGTGATGTAAAGAATTGTATAAATGACATAGGTGAAAGACATGTGATGTGTATATGTGATGTACAAAGAATGAAAGATGCAATGGTTGTATGCATGTATGTGATCAAATGTAATCATGATACTTGTATAGATGTAGTAGTTGTAGAACTTTCACTTTTGATGTTGCTTGCCCTCGTGCAAGCCATGTATATCTATATTTTCGCTGTGTAAAATTTATATACATGTTGACATTGTGTTGAGCCTTGGGCGGACAGGAGAAGTGCTGTCCGTTCGGCGTCTGTTGGCGTGCCCGAACAGACCAAATAGGCGGGCTCGGGGCGTGACAATTTCTGCTGCCAGCAGATTCCGAACAGTTCCATGAGCGAATGATTGGAATAGACCAATTGCAATGTTGGTTTGTCAATAAATCTAAGCCTTATAGAATTCCTAGAATACTTATACTTTTGCTAATGTTTTTCGGTTAGTTTTTCCGCTTCAGTTCTTTGTTATTTAAAGTTCCCGAACAAAAAGCTAGCTCATTTATTTTGCCACAGTAGAGATGTCGTGTTGTAGTTGAAAAAAATCTATACAATAGAAACACATAGAATTATGTGTGTTTTTCTACTAGTGTTGCGTATATGGTTAGGTGTCATTTGGGTGTAAAAAATGGCTAGCTCATAAAGCACACAACAGTGGAAATGTTCTGTATGATTGCGAGGTACATCGGCTAAAAGTATGGTGTTGTTGGCTTGATTCTAGCTTCGTTGGAGTGGTATTAGATTTGGTTCTCATGACAGAGATAGATGTAATTCCTTTCCTTAACAATATTGAGCTCAGACTAAATTCCTTAGATTATACTTTTGCTATTGTTGTTCCTGAATTGTTTAAAATTTCAAATTCTTCATTTTCTCGGTGCCTAGACCATGATAGTTAAAGGAAGCTATTGGAAATATGGCCAGCAAGAAATTTCAAAAAAATGTGTTGCCCTTGAAGGTTTTCGATTGGCCGGTGATTTATGAAAGAAGAATAGGGGAGATCCAATAGGTCAAATTAAATATTCACAAATTATTGGATCTTTAAAGATATATGGTAGATTACACTATACCTGATTTGGCTTATGTTGTGAACCGATTGAGAAGATATACTTATAATCCAAATAGAGAGCATTGGAATGCCTTAGAAAGAGTTTTGAGATATCTAAAGGGGACTATATCTTATTGATTGCATTACACTAATTTTCCGGCAGTATTGGAAATATATAGTGATGCTAATTGAATTAGTGATACAGCTAATATAAAGTCGACTAATAGATTTGTTTTTCTCCTAGCAAGAGCAGCTGTTTCTTAGAGGTCAACTAAACAATCCTTAATTGCTAGAAGTACTATGGATCTAAACTCATAGCTTTGGATACTACTGTAGCAAAAATTAAGTGGATTAGAGAGTTTCTTTATGATTTATCACTAATGGAGCGACCTTTAGCACATATATGTATTCATTGTGATTGTAGATCTGCAACAAGAGAATGTAGAGACTAAGATGAGTAGATTCATAAAAGTGAGACATAAGTTCATTCAGTAGAATTTGAAAGAAAATGTGATTGCATTGGAATTTGTGAGATCTGCGAAGAATTTGGTTGATCAGTTTACAAAGAGATTATCTCGAACAGTAATCCTAGAATCATCGAGGGGGATAGGGCTCAGCCCACAATAGAAGTTACCAGCGATGGCAACCCAACCTATTGCATGTTCAATTGGTAGAAACAAGTCGAACAGGTAGCTATGAGGAGCACTATTTTTATATCCTCATCCCTGTGGCGACAATGCTCATATTTGCAAATGGGTAGGCAGGGCATTGGCACTGCATGGTTTCGAGACCTATAAGACAAGGTGTGACCTTGCAGATACCCTTTATATATGTGGAGTCGTGAGGCCGCGACTATGAGAAGAGGGCGGTTCCTTAAAACACACACAAAGAGATACTAGCGCATAGCCATAGAAGTGCTCACCCGCTTAGAACCTAAACTGTTGTACCATCTGTGCAGTTTGTGGAAATCCGATTCACTGGCCTTGGTTCAGGGCGTAGTCCACCATCGTGCCCTTGGATGTATATTGACAAGCACTAAGTGAAGGTTCAAACCCGAAAAGTATCTTTGCCGAAACATAATATAAGAGATCCAGCATTCTTTTGAGTTGTTTTGAATTTCAATTTGTTTATTTAAAGTTTTAAATTATGTGGGAGAATGTTAGATTTTATGTGGGTCTTTTTTTGATTTAAAACTTATTAAGCCTCTTGGGCAGCCCAATACTTGATGGGCCTTGCTTGGGAGCCCACACTAAGGTTTCCACATGTGAGGATTAGTTCTACATTGGAAACTAAAAGTATGTTGTTGTTATTTATATACTCCTTCATTCTCAAGTTAGTTGCTTGGGAGAAAATGAGAGTTGTGCTCTCGACTAAACACACGCACGCATGGCCCGAGCACGAGCCGGGTCGGGCCGGGCGGGTGGCGATGCACGCGGTCCAGGCACCCGGTTTATTTTATTTTATTTTTATTTTTATTTTTGGTTCTATCTTTATCTTTATTTATTTGGGAGACCTAATCCGTATCCTAACCCGTATCCCATATATTACGAACTCGTCGGCTTATCTTGCGCTACACGGAATTGACGCGTTGAAGCAAGATCTTTGCCTTGGATATGTATTGGAGGAGGTTGCATGAGTTCAACCTGAACCTTCTTCCGTTTTCTTGTCATTGATATTTTGCACTGATTTTCACCGAGCTTTCTTATATTTCGCTGGATCTAAAGCTTCTGCACTACCTTAAAAGCATGCCGACGGGGTAAAACGTGGACGTTGTATCGCTGGAAGTAATTGCCGAAAAGCCTCGCATATGGAGGGGCAATTTCGCTTTTAGGACAGTGCTCTGCACACCTCGATCCACAGGCCTTTTCTAATCCCTTTCCCTACAGTATTTTCTATTTAATTTCTTTACAGAATTTTTCTAAAACTGAAATCAAACTTTTGAATTATTTTTTAAAAAAATTTTAATACAAGATAAGAAATATTTTCCAACATAGTTGGGGGGCAGAGAGAGAGAGAAAAGAAGAGGGAAAAAGGGAGAGAGAGGGCTCTGGGAGAGAGAAAAAAAAGGATGCACAGAGAGAGAAAGAGGGTTATAGCAGAAGCAGGGGCGGCAGAGAGCTTGGGGTGGGGGAGGGAGGCGCAGAGAGAGAGAAAGAATGAGTGGGCGAGGAAGCTCGGGAGAGGGAGGGAGATAGAGAGAAAGAGAGTGATTGTGGCAGATATAGGGTATACATGTTAAACACTATGAACGGTTCCCCGTGTTTAGACAAGGTGAACGGTTCAACGTGTCTAAACACGGGTAGCCGTTCACCGTGTGTAAACATGAAAAATCGTTCACTGTGTTTAAATACGGTGAACTATTCACTAATTCAATTTAATCCTAATTTAACTTAAAGAGCGCGCAAATTTAAAGAGAAACGGTGAACAATCTAACGTGTTTGAACATGAATAGTTCATCGTATTTAACTTAACCCTGATCCTTCTCACCACCCTCGCACTTGTGTGGCGCCCACATGGCAAATATAGGGCCAATTTTACAATATAAATTTTATGAAGCTATTTATAAAAAAAAATAAAATTTGTTTGGGGGCTAAATGCAAAAAAGCACTAAGGAAAAGTATGTCCCTAATGTTACTGACATTTTAATTTTGATTTATTTCTATTATGAGTCCTTGTGCGAGAATATTTTCAGATGGAAAAAAGAAAAGAATATATAGAAACAGGCTACTAGTACAAACCAATAGTTAATTATAAGCTTTTGAGTTAGATGGATTCAATTAGATTTGTAGCGTGGGCCTTGATTGCAGCTAGAAATTAAATATTGGTATTAGAGCTGATGGTTTAAAAATTCTAAGACCACTTTCCTATGCAGTATAGTGAGATTAAAGTTGCTGACTCTTAGAAAATGGTGAACTCATGGAAGAGAATCATGAAAATACGAAACATACATACTAATATAGTGCACTCAAAGGATTAGGGCTCGGAGGATTAAGGTAAAGAGGTAGAGGTTAAAACTCACAAGCTCACATTAGTGAGATTGTGTCACCTGAATTTAAAACATTCCTGTGTATAGCGGAGGTACTAAGCCATATTACTTTGAAGGGAAAACTTAAATACGTAACATGATTGCTTGTGACAAGTTATAGATATACATTGTTAGATTTAAGGTTGTTTTTTAATTTGTTGATGCCATTTCATAGGTATTTTGGGAACCGTATGATATTACATTATACATTTTATCTTAAAATTCGTATCACCAATAACTAACCTAATTAACTGAACTACAAATCAAGGACGTTATGATGTTGCTGTGAGCCGATTTCTTAGACCGTCGACCCGATCAAAGATCCTCCTTCGGGAAGCGCGCGAGGAGATAAAGCGGCTACAAATGATGATCCTTAAAGTTTGTGCCCACTACAAGTGAAGCGATTGGGCTGACAAGGAATCGGATCAGCCGGGTTCAATTTTACACAGTGATTTCTGTTGGCTTAAATGGGCCAGCATCCTGCCCTGTGGCGGGGGGCCATGTTGAGCCGAGTCATGTTCGAAATGGTGTGAGGCTGTGTAGGCTGAGTCATGCTTGAAGTGGCATGAGGCCAGGTGGCCCGAGTCACAATTGAGACCCATGGGCATTGTATTTGTACGCTTTAAGTGAATTGGTTGCGTATTTCTAATAACTCGAGCTTTTGGGATTAATGGTTAGCGTCAACGATCCGACAATTTCGGGTCGACTGGATGAGCTGAATTTAAGACAAGAACTGATCCGGCTGAAGAGCCAAAATATTTATATATTGCTCAGAGTTGGTTAAAAAAAAGAGAAATACAGCACCAAAGTGCGCCACTACCGCACACACTCCTAAAAGAAAATTTAATTCTACATACTACCCTTGGGAAAAGCAATAAATGCGAGAAAAAGAGAAAGATTACAGTTAGATTACTCCTAGAAAGCAAAAGAAAATGCGTGGAATTGAAAGTGGTCTTCTTGTTCGCAGGGGAAAAAGACCCTTGTATCAGGCGTCCTCTGTTTATTTATAGCTCCGTCTGTTGCTTATTCAGTTATTCTCCATCATCGGTCACGTTTCTATTTCTGTGGGCCGAGTAACTGTGTTGGTTATAATCGCTCTTCAGTTTTAGACACATCCTTTCCCAATTCATGTCGCACCATATGTGGTCTAATCGCTAGCTTCAAGGGTCGCTCTCGCGGTGCACTTGGTCCACTGCATGGTGCGATTTTTGTGGTATGAACAGATGTCATGTATTTTCTTTTTTTTCTTTTAAAGCAAATATCTAGGCCCCCCTATAAGAAGCCCTAATAACTATTGACTAACATTTTCCTAACAAATTGGATACTCGGGCGCCCCAAATTTATTGAGGCATTGGCAGAATATCAAATCCCGACATCTTGAAAAAAAAAAAAAAAAAAAAAAAAAAAAAAAAAAAGAAAGAAAGAAAGAAAGAAAGAAAGAAGGAAAACCTCGACATCTTAGATCAGCACCCAAGATAATAATCACCGGCTAAATAGTAGTTGCTCTAATGTGATGTGATGTAGTAGACAGAGAAGTGTGCCTAAATATGTAGGTGGCTAAGTAGAACGATCATTTTATTTTGGAAAAACTTCAAATATCACTACGGTAGTTTCGCATTTTTTTTAGTACCCTGTGATTTAAAGTGTATCAATTTAGTATTCCGTGATTTTTTTTTTTTTTATTCCCTCCACTAACTTTTTTTAGTTAAATCAGTGACAAAATTAAAACTAAAAGGTATTAAAGTAAATATTCAAAGAAACTTATATGGGATATCTGAAGCTTTTTTGTATATAATTTAACAAAATATTAACGGAGAATATGACGAAAAAAGAAAAATGAAATTATAGAATACTAAATTAATACATTTTAATACTAAAGTGAAAAAATGTGAAACCACAGGTATGATATTTGAAGTTTAGTCTTTTATTTTTTAATCAAATACTAGTTTAGAATAATAAGACTCTGGATCTTGGAATAAGCTATTTGAAGTTTAGTCTTTCTCTTTCAATCGCCACGACCAACATCAAATCGCTCTACAACGAGCTCACACGAACACTTTGTTCGTAAATCCAATCCAAACGCCTCGACAGAGTTATCAGCCAGACCGATTACCTCGGTTTTCATGGGTGGACCAACAGTCACCAACTCTACCTAGGCCTATAGCCTAAACCGGTCGCGATACTCGTAACGTTTCTCGCTCGCAAGCGTAGAACCAATCATCACTGGGCGACATTCTCATTGGAAAATTCGCACACACTCCAACCAGGAGCAACTAAGACCCCAAACCATATCATATCCTCGGGTTGGGTCACTACACACTCGGTATATCCTCGATCTCGAGATCCAATACGTGGCATTCCACGCTCCCGGGTTTAAGCTCGGACTACCGCCCTGACCAAAACTCTGCCCTACCCTGGGCCGCTGCTCCGCATAGCTGACTGCGCCTGTCCACATGACCCAGGCTCCACAGTCCACGAGTGGTCCAGGCACGGGTCGTCCTCAAGCCATACCCGCCACCGTCGTCTCACACGACATGCTCACCCGAGCAACACGCACCACAACCAGCTCCTAAGCACCTAGTGCGAGCCATCAGCCCTATGAGTGATCCCAGGCACGCTTCACACCTAGCAATGCCACAGTGCTACTGCCTACACACTCTTCCGGCTTAATCAACACCGCACACCATGAGTATCTATACTCGAGCGCTCTATACGTCGCTACTGCGTTCCAACGCCTATGCACACCGGCCACACGGGCACCACTCACCCACCTCACATCAGGGTACTGCTTGGCCCACGTGCCCGTACTTGGTCACTAACCAATCGCTTTCTCAACAGTAATCCTACTTTCACTGTTCGTTCTACTGGAACTACATCCAAAAATTTTTTTTTTTTTCAGACTCTCAAGAGATCCTTACATGCCATGGCTCAACTCTCGCAATCCACGGATCTACATCCTCTCCATCAAAGGTAGGCGGATCAAATCCCTTGAAAGTCATGAGAGCCGCCAAAGCTCGCTCCCTCACCGCCTCCACCTTTGAAGTGCTAGAAGTCGGATCGCCCGACCTTGACGGAAACATCTCCGTCGCGACTCCCGGCCGTACTCGACGAGCCGAAACCGGTACGGTCACCAATCGATCAACTGTTTCTTGGAGTCCCTTAATCAGCTACTCCAGGGCATGACAGCCTCCTGCTGTCATTGCACCAATTCGGCTCATTGCTTCGCCACTCCCACGAGTGGCCAACCGCTCGCGAAGTCCCAAGTCTCCGCTCACCTCGGATTGCTCGAGGACATCACTTGTCCCATCCCGCGCAAATCTAAATAAAGATCGCCCACGCGGTGCCATCGTTTCCTGAACCGCGACAACACGGTCAGTTTCGACCCTCTAGGTCGAGCACGTAACAACTAACATCAACTCAAATCGGGCGAAAGTCACGCAAGGGTATCTATTCTCAACACCCGGTTTCATGTTGTACGCGTCCAACATGAACACTCTCGGTTGAGAATAAACCTCACCTTGAGTCCACCTCTAATATCCGTTTTAGAGGTTCACAACACGACCCAATCGATCAATCTTTCGCCACAACGCATAGGTTCACGTCACTCACGCACCTATGGCCATATGGTCTTCCAACCTAGGGTCTCCTAGGTCAATCCTAGACTCTCTCTTTACTTGCTCTTAGCTTGCTCTGATACCATTTTATCTGTCACGCCCCGAGACCGCTACCCATTTGGTTCGGTTCGGGCGCGTCGAACAGATGCCGAACGGACAACACCTCCCCTGTTCGCCCAAGGCTCAACAACAAGATCATGTACAAGAGTTGCCCAAAATAAACTCAATTAACATACATGATTCAACAAGCACCACAAATGCTATACCAACAAGAGCAAGAATCACAAGTAACATACAAGTGAAATAAAGAGAGATACATCTAACTATTACATCACATTCAACATTGATTTGATTTACATTTCCATCTCCCAAAAATGAATACATGATCCTCTCACAAACATAATGCTAGCTATCCAAAATACATCATGTCTATAAACATGCACACGAGGGTGCTCTAGTACAAATAGGAAACTCTACTAGCTAGCTAGGGCGCTACGCCCTTACTGCGATCCTCCCCCGGAACGCTCGCACACAGCCCTGCAACAAAGTGGGGTGAGAACTATATAAATATAGTTCCCAGTGGGTTCGGCCGCCGACTCCGCCGATCTTCCCACTAGGTCTAAGCAGGCATAGGCAGATAGATAGATATCTGTAACTGTAATTGATGCATATAGAAGGAATTGCAAGATTCTACTATGCCTGGAGAACAAGAGTGAATCACATAGCCATGTAATCTCTAACATGCTATAATAACTCTATCAAGTATACATGCAATTCTACTATGCCCAACATGCTCAACATGCTCAATATGCTTACTATGCTCAATATGCATAATTCTCTTGAGTTCATCACCCAATCGTCTGGCTGGCCCAACGGCGCGCCCTCGACTCACAACTCAAATCCGTCTATGAAGGGGGACTCGAACCACCCGAGGGATTGTCTGCAGGACCCCACATAGGCTATCCCTTGGGACCCCACATAGGCTATTTGTCACGCCCCGACACCCGCCTATTTGGTTGGATTCGGGCACGCCGACAGACCGCCGAACGGACAGAGTTTTCCCTATACGTCCTAGGCGTCGCAATCAATACATTCACGATGTTCCAATCAGGAACAGAAATCAACATACAGATTGCATATGGAAAGGTATCAACAATATAAACACATCCTATGTTATTACAAGCATTCACATTGATACATTTGCTTACATCACAATTACACTTTCTCTCCAACATACAATCTGAGTTATTACAATTTATTACATATTGATACATCTTGTTCTTTCATTTCCCTCTACCCCTAGGCTATGCCGACTCGGGGTACCACTACCTTACTACCTCTGGTCTCTGGGTAGGGTGCTATCTACGGAGCTACACCCTTGCCTCGCGCCACCGCGCCACACATGTGCAAACCTATAAAACCCCAAAACAACATGGGGTGAGAACCAACTCCATGGTTCCAAGTGGGTACGGCCATCCAAGGAAAAAGCTCGACCAATAGGTCCAAGGAGGCACTGCAACAAGTTAGTCCAATAACATATAACAGATATATATTCAATATTGAACTAAATGTCATGCCTCGCAAAATGCAATATGCAATACCTGTAACTTTATGCAAGTAGATTAATTGATTCTACTTCATATTATTAGCCATTCTTTACTTGTAGCCGTTCTTTACTTTATTAGCTATTCGTTACCATTAGCTTTTCTCTAGTCATTACTTGGTCACATTACGCTCATTGGCGATTCTTTCCTAAGGTTGCTCATACCTTAACCATCTATGCCACTCGACTCGGTTTTGAGTCAATCCTCTGCGGATAGTCTGCACACTGACTGCTCAACAGCCCATCGCACTCGATGACTCGGCCACCCGGCGGCGAAATCGTCACACACGTACAGCTCTGGCTCAAGTCACCCTGTGGTATGATCCACAAACTGGCTCAACCATCCGGCAGCGAAATCGTCGCACACGCCACGACAATCGTTCTTTAGCCCTGGGCGGTGAAATCGTCGCACACACCCCGCACCACTCTTGGTGTTCCACAAGTCCTGGGATTCCGGAATCCATTTCACAGTACTCAAGGGTTGGTCTTAACCCTATGGAATTGACCTATCTAGGTCTAAGCCTTTACTCAACCTAAGTTAATACTTTAGGTTCATTGCTTTCATACTCTTAGCCTAGGTTTATTAACACTAGGTCCATTATTCTCGTCTACCTAGATTCACTTGACTCTAGATTTAACACTTTACCTCACAACCTATGTTCTCTAACATTAGGATTAATGCCTTTCTCGTTAACCTATGTTCATTAACACTAGGTTCATTATCACTCTTGTTCAACCTAGGTTCACGACTCTAGGTCCATTGTCATTCTTGTTCAACCTATGTTTATTAACACTAGGTTCGATGCCACTCAATCTTTCCTAGGTTCATGACACTAGGTTCAATGCCACTCGATCTATGTGTATATATATGTCCACATGCACATGTCATATACTTAACATCTTTACATTCTTATTTCATATCTATATGCATTCTTGCATTAGCATTTCTACACACGCAACATGCTTATCATACATGTACTTAGCATTTTTACCATGTCATCATCTATATTCTTAGCATTAACCACATGCTTGCATTTATTAATTCTACATTCATGCTTATCATACAATTACTTAGCATTCTTTACACTATGTCATTATGCATCGTTTGGTAGCCTAACTTAGCATTCATCTCATGCATACACATGCTCTATCAATAGCTACCATTATATGCATCAATAATAATACTCATTCTTAGACATATAGGCGACCTAGTCGCTTCGGTAAACACAACCTACCTGTATCGCGTTCCGATTGCTTGTCGACACTGGCAATCGGCCTCCCGCGGCACCCGTATCCGGCACGGCCCAATATTACAACTGCGCCACAACCGTGCTCCGCTTCGCAGCCTCGGAAATTATAGGTCTTCGGTTATGAGCCACGGTGCCTCAAATCCATTTCCATAATTTTACGACGTCGCCTCGGCCCTCGAGGCAGCAACGAAGCCTAAACGTCCGTTTCTTTAATAACTTCGCAACGGCTCGTCGGATTGCCGAACCGTCTTCGCCAACGCGTTTGTTTACCTCAAAATGAGCTCCAAACCATGGAGAAGATGAAGAAGATGACGGCGATTCACCTCCAAGCTTCAATCTCCGCCAATTTCTTTAATTTTGCGAAAGATTTAGAAAGAGAATTTGAAGTTCTCTCTCTCCCTTCCATGCATGTGTGCGTGTGTGTGTATGTGCGGTTTGGGCTGCTGTGGCTGAGCAAGGAGAAGAAGAAAAGGGTTGAGTCCCTTTTTACCATTTTGCCCCTCAACTAAACACTATTCATCACGGGCAGCTCGAAATCTGATAAATTTCGTTGGAGCCCTTCCGGATGTCCGTTTTCGGTCAAATTTGACAGGCATGTTCGGTTTCACTTAATAAGTCCAAAGAAATTTTAATCTTTCAGTTTCGACCCCGTTTGGTCACTGAAAACTGTACCGAACTGCAATCTTTATCAGATAGCTTTCGGATTCTATTTCTCTCTCTACGGGTGTCAGAATGGTATGAAACTTTAAATCTAACCTCATAAAAATAATTCTGACATATCCGCCAATTTTCATAATTTTCTGACACTGTGCATTTTCTGCTAATTTATCTGTCTCGTTTCTCACAGAAAATTCTAAATCTTCTGTTTTCGCTCCGATTTCAGCACAGGTCATTCCCAACCTATATTTCACTTTTCTAAATCCAATAAAATAGTATCTCATACTATTTTATTTATTTTCACTTGTATATTTAAAATCCGGTATGTTACATTCCACCGCAACCTCACCGGAACTATTTAAATGTACACCATGACTTCCTGATTTTAGAAGTTCGGTATGTTACACTATCCCAATCGTTTCACGTGCCAAGACTCCGGAGCTCGCACTACTTGTGCGGAGCGACCGCCACAAGCGCTGAACAGACTGTGTGAGTATGATCAAATCCGTTTCCAACGAAGGTACCCGGTCACTATGACCAACATGCACAAGTGTTCTTTTAACACTACGTTCTAATGCCACTCATCAGGTTGTTTATTTGGTATACATATGCTACTCGTCAAGTATGTACTTGGTTCACATGTCACTTGCCATAATGCAATTGTCTCGACTATACTAGTCATATATCCTCTATGCAAGATCAAGTTATTATTTAACTTATCTCTATAGGGTTCTATGTCACAAACTCATTCTCATGCACCCTAAGTTCACATGCCAAGCCTACTATGCCGCAATACAAGGGAGCATGCAAGAATAGTAAAAGTAATATCTAAATACCCTAACATGCATGATACCATATATGTAGTATGTTCAACATAGAAATACTTAGACATAGGGAGAAGCCCAGTTGCTTCAGGATAACACCCCCCACCTTTTAATACTACCAAGAGGCTAGGGTTCCGATTTCGTGATTTTTGGAAGCTTTCGCCGCGAGCTGCGGCAATCAGTACCGAAACAAGCCTTTTCTTCAATATCTTCGCGTAGCCTCGTCGTATCGCCGAACCGACTTCGCCAACGCGTCAGAATACCTAGCAATTAGGTTTATACATGATCAATTTAGATCAAAATCCCTCATAAGCAAAACCCCTCTTTTGATGCCCTAAGATGCAACTATGCAAGAATTTATCATTAGATCTCTAAATTCAAGCATCAACCATCTATTTAGCATCTAGGAGTTTCACTAAACCCATTTCTAAGGCATACAAATCATTACTAGCAATCTACCATTGTTGCTATCAAAGCTTACCTCTCAAACCCAAGCTCTCTTCAAGCCAATGGTGAAGAAAAAGAAAGCTTCACCTCTAAGCAAGCTTTTCTCTACCAAACTCCACACTTTGGAGCCAATCCTAGAGAGAGAGAGAGAGATTTCTCTTATGTTGGCTCAAGTAGAGAGGAATGAGGGAAATGACATAACACCCTTATATATATATATAGGAGGAAACTTCACCTCCAAGTAAACTCCCCCAAAACACTATTCACTTCAGCAGTTTAAAACTGACATTTTTCGCCGGAGCCCTTCTGAACGTCCGTTTGCGCTCAAATTTGACAGGCAGGCTCGGTTTTACTTAATAAGTCCAAAGAAATTTTAATCTTTCAGTTTCGACCATGTTTGGTCACCGAAAGCTGTACCGAACTGTAATCTTTATCAGATAGCAGTCGGATTTTATTTTTCACTTTTCGGGCGTCAGAATGGTATGAAACTTTAAGCCACCGTTTGGTTGGGGGTTAAGGGGTGGAATAACCCCTTAACCCCCAATTTATACCCAAACACCACTCTTTTGGGGTGGGGTTAGTAAACCCCACCCCAAACCGGGTTAGTGGGGTTTACTAACCCCACCCCCCCTCCCAACTTTAACCCCGCACGCATCCCGAGCCCTCACATTTTTTTTCTTTATCAATCATTAACCCCACTCCCCCTCCCAACTTTAACCCCGCACGCATCCCGAGCTCTCACCTTTTTCTTCTTTATCAATCATTATCTTTTTATCCCACCTATTCCAACCAAACACTTTTTTTCACTATCCTATACTAACTCCAACCTCCAACAAAACACAAAAAAATTTTAACACCATTTTAACCCTGAACTTAACCCTATCCCTGGAATAGCTACTTTTTCTTAACCCCGAACCAAACGGGGGCTAAATCTAGCCTTATAAAATAATTCTGACATATCTTCCAGTTTTCATAATTTTCTGACACTGTACATTTTTTGCTAATTTATCTACCCCGTCTCTTATAGAAAATTCTAAATCTTCTGTTTTCGCTCCGATTTCAGCACAAGTCATTACCAACTTATACCTTACACCCTTAAGTCTAATAAAAATAGTATCTCACACTATTTTTATTTACACTTAATTTTATATTAAATTTCGGTATACTACATCCCACCGTAACTTCATAATTTCAGAAGTTCGGTACCTTACACCCCCTCTCTTAAAAGAGCCTCCCCGCATACTTCTCCCTCAACCATGCCGCCTGAACACCCTCACTCTCTCACCCTCCGCCTGAACACCCTCACTCTCTCACCCTCAAATTAATTCCATCCCACTCGCCCTCTCCATTCCTTTCTCTGTTTCCATCTTCTCTCTCTACCCCTCCCCTCCGCGACGACGGCGTAGAAGAAGAAGAAGAAGAAGAAGAAAAGGCCATGCACAGGCGCCCATGGAGACCCCCCAGGCCCGAGGACACCGCCGCGGCCGCGGTCGTCGGCGAGGTCCTATCTAACTAATTATACTTCTAATTATTTTAAACATACTTTTTCTTACCTATTTTATTATCGATGCTGTGCTGATGGTGGTACTGTTTGAGCTGCTCATAAATTGAAAGACTTTCCTTCCCCTGCACCTTGGTTTCGTTGCTTCTGGTGGTCCTATATAATTTTCTGATTTTATTATCTATTAATCAGCCAAAGTTCATAGCATGTGAGTTTAGTTTCCGATCAACCCATCATACAACATGATTCTTTCCAACTATTGGAAAGAAGGTTCTTTGATTTGTTGGGATGTATACAAGTGTTTCCACATTTTTGATCATGGAATTGTGCATTCTGCAATCTTTTTCCCCTGTTCGGTCTATAAAAATTATAGTGAAGTGCTTTGCTATCCTTTGAATAGAGAGTGTCGTATTTTACGTTATCCTTCTCTCTGTTGTGGCTGGAAGAATATAATGATAAGCATTAAACTTTGAATGGCCTGTTTTGACAGCAACTATAAAACATGAATACTAAGTTCCAGAACTTAATGTGCTGACTCCTGTGATGCTTACCTTTTGGTTCTGCGTCTTTTTGTGATTTTCGGCTCTCCTGTTTTGCTGAGCACTCTTTCTTTAACTCATGCTTTAATCAACGTTGGCAAAATCTTTGAATCGTTCTTCGCATGATTGCACACATTTATACAAATATACAAATCTGCACTATCTGCATGTCAGCTCTTTCGTTTCCTACGTTGTTCAGTTTTAAGCTCTTTTGCATTTTTCCCTATTCGTATTACTCATGCCTCCTATGTTGTTCTACTTTTCTGAACTTTTATGGTTTGTACCTGGCTACTGATACTTCTAATTATTTTCAACTTTTCCTTTTTTGACAAGTTCTTACATCTAATTTTCTTGCTTGCCGCGGACGCGTGCCGAGGGCCTCCCCGCGGGTGTGGCGCGGAGTGCGGTCGCCAGCGCGGGGCGCGGGGTCGGGGCGCGGCATGGCGCGGGATATATATATATACTCTTAATCCAATGGCTAAAAATCTACAAGCACCAACAACTTGATACTTTTAAAAGTATAGGAGCTCAATTCGATATATATATATATATATAATTAATTTTATTTATAAATATATATTAATTTATTATATATAGATATATTATTATATAATAATTTATTATATAATTGATATATATAATTTTATTTATAAATATATATTTAGTTATTATATATAGTATTTTATTTTTATAATATAGATATATTATTATATAATAATTTATTACATAATTTAGTATTTATTTTATTAATTAATTATTATTAATATAGTATCTTTGTTAGCTTTAGGCTGTGATCACCCTCTCTCCGCTTTTTTTTCCTCCTTTCATAACTGGCGTGTCCCTTCGTTCCCGTCCGCTCTTTTTCTAACACCTTTTGGTTTTTGGTTCGTAATGTGGGGATCAAACACAACAAAAAATAAAAAATAAATTAAAATTTAAAATTTGATTTTAAGTTAAAATTTAAAGTTTAAATCGAATATCTTCTGATATTGCTGACTTTGCAATTTAGGTGCTATTTATTATATAATTTAAAATATTTTAGAATTTATATAAATTTTCCTCCGCGTGGCGCGGGCCTTCACTAGTTCAAATTAAAAAGTTAGAAGCAGAATATATATTATGAAAAAAATTGAAGATGGAAACTAAATTAATTAAAATTAACAAGAGAGGCAAAAAGAGAGAGAATTCTAAATCAATTTAAAATTTTAATTTTAATTTAAAACTTAAGTTTTAAATTTGAATCTGAATTGAAAAGTGGAATTCAAATTCATATTTTAAATTTAGAATTCAAAATCAAAGTTTGAAATTAAAATAAAAGTTGAATTTAAGTTTAAATTTAAAATAAAGTACAAAATTTAAATTTGACTTTGGAATTAAAAATTGAAGTTGAAATTCTAATCCAGAATAAAAGTTAACTTTAAAATTTGAAAAAAAAAAGTTAACTTTAAAGCTTTAAAGTTAAATTCGAATTCAAAAATTTAATTGTGAATTTTAAAATTCAATTCAAATATAATGTAAATTTAAAATTTTCAAATCAAAAAAAAAAAAATGTTAGTCTCCAAAAACTATTTTGGGACTGAAATATAAAGAGAGACAAAGATTAGGGACCAACAATGCAATTAGCCTGACTCTTTCTACCACACAAGCTTTTTTTTTTTTTTTTTTTTTTTTTTTTTTTTTTTTTTGTTGAGAGAGAAATCTATGTCCATTGCTTAATAGCTAATCTACACTTAAAATTTTTAAGTCATAGATCATTTTTTCCATCTTCCTCTTTCATCTTTTAAAATTTCCATCGACAGCATCTCATCTTCCTCCAAACCCTATGTCTTTTTTTTTTTTTTTTTGGTTGAGAGAGAAATTCATGTCCATTTTACTTCAATTTTTGAACTAATATCTAATCTATATAT
>NC_033622.1:4189323-4190535 GCF_001540865.1 Ananas comosus | reverse complement strand
TTTTGTTTTTTTTTATTTTTGAGAGATAGATAGCACGTTACCCGCTTCCTTTATTTCATTTAAAAATATGCTTAGCTGAAAATGTGAATCAATTAGGATTCGAACTTGGGTCTTGAGTACCAACCACCAAGCCCTTTGCCATTTGCCCTTTGCCACTTTCTTCCACACAAGCTTGGCTGAAGGATCTTCTGCGGCAGAAACGCTTTAAAGTTGCAGAACGCAACTTTTTTCATTGCGTAATTTAGCTAAACGCCCGATAGCAGCAGGCAAACGCTCGTTTTGGCCGAACGGGCACATAATCAAGTAATTAAGAGACTAGAATTTTTAATACATAAAACAACAAGAGCTACTATGGTGGCTAGGGGTGGAAATGAGCCGAGCTCGAGCGAGCTTACCTCGACTCAAATTCGGCTTGAAATTAATTTCGAGCCTAAATTTAAGCTCAAGCTTGAATTGAAATTAATTCGAGCCGAGCTCGAGCGAGCCTAATTTCGAGTCGAGCGAGCTCGAGCCCTAAACGAGCCGCTTGAAATTCTCAACATCATATGATTAATAGTTTAATTTGTATAGAACATTATCTATAATTTAATACAAACATATGTGTAATAGTTCAAAGTACAAAATAATTATATGAAATATAGTATTATAATATAAAAAAAAATAATTTATGAGTTGATATCTCATTTTTTTCAGCCTCACATGTCTTCTCTTCCGCCTTCAATCTCCATATTATTCATTTTCATTTATGCGGTCAAAAATAAATAAATTATATAGATAAATATTGGATTAAACTATCCAATCATATATAACTAAAATTAAAATTTTATATGAATAATAATTTTTTATTTTAAAAATATTCTGTATATTTTCTCAAGCATACAATTAATAGCAAGGTAGGCAACAGCGGGTATATGCTGTTACTTGGTAACTTGGAGGGCTTCCGACTTGACCACTTAGGGTGAGAGACAGAAAAAGAAAAAGAGAAACATATTAAAAATTTAGAGCTCTGTGAAAGAATATATATATATATATATATATATAAATTTAGTAAAATTTTGCTCTTTTATTTATCTATTGGGTTTGTTTTTATGAGCCAACAATATTGGCCCAATTTTACTAAACTGAGATTATTCACTCAGCCTATATATAATTAATATATAATTAAAATATATTATATTTATATATTTTTTAATATATATATATATATATATA
>NC_033622.1:4094771-4188802 GCF_001540865.1 Ananas comosus | reverse complement strand
AATATATATATATATATATATAAATATATATATATATATATATATATATATATATATATATTCGAGCTTTTCGAGCCTAATTCGAACGAGCCGAGTAATACTCAAGCTCGGCTTGAAATAAATTTTGAGCCTTTTTTTTTTGTTCAAGCTCGGCTCATTTAATTTCGAGTCGAGCTCGAGCGAGCCAAATATCGAGTCGAACGCGAGTCGAACGCCAGCCGGCTCGCTCATTTGCCAGCCCTAATGGTGGCAACAAAGCGACACACCACTCTTCGAGTAGTAAAGAAACAATCCATGTATCAACTTGCAACGTAATCAGTGACCTACTATCTACATTTAAAACCAAAGTAGTAGTGTGGCATCTCTCACAAGAAATCTCTAGGTTGCGTTTGGTTCGCGTATTAGTAAGAACTGCTTATTTCAGGAATACATACAAGTTCAGATATAAACAGGAACTAAATCAATTTTACGTTTGGACAGAAATTGGGTTATTCCTATGAATAAGATAAATAGTGTTTGGATGGTTAGATTGAAACATAAGCAATAAGAGTTATAATTTTAAATTAAAATTATTTTTTCTAATTAATTAACATCAAAATATTACTTAAAGATAATTTAATAAATTAATAAATTTATTAGCTATGAATATTGTATAAGATAATAAAAATATATTAATTAATTAATTAATTAATTATAAAAAATAATTTAACTTTTTAATTAGTTAGTAAATTATTTTAGCTAGATAACTAGTAAAAAAAAATAATTAGATTAATAAAAATATTAATTGTTCATCAATATAAATATTAGTTTATATTTAAACACATTAAATTATTAAAAATTAATTATAAATAATTAATTATTTATTTATTTTATTATTTAAGCAATAAATAATGATTTAAATATTTTAATTAGATTATTTAATGATTTAATACTATAATTAAAATTAAATTTATACTTTAATTAACCTTATTCCCACCTGGGAACAAGCTTGCTCCAGGGAAAGGGTGGAATAATAGTTCAAGCCTTATCTCAATTTATTCCAAAAATTCGAAAACTACTGTTCTTAGGTACCAAACACATTGTTTGGGAACAAAAGGAGAAACAAGGACTTATTCCCCCCTTGTTTTCGAACCAAACACTGCCCTAGAGTTCTATATAAATTCTCAGTATAGTTGGGTCACATCCAAAAAATAAAAAAAAACACGTCACCCGTTGATCAATGAACTAATAAGCTATTGTCAAATGTCGAATGAAAATTTGGATGCAGTGATTGCACTATAGACCGACTCTAAAATATACATTAAAAATAAATTGATACTATATACTAAATTATTTAAATATTTTATATTTTATTTTATTTTAGAACACTAATTATGAAATATTTTATCAATCATTTAATATACTGTGAGGTATATGGAGCATTAGTATACACGAGTTGCAAGCAAAGATTTATTCTTTTCCTTTCTTAGAATTATGAGTGCATCCTATTAAGTATTCTCTGTATCAGGTGTATTTATGTACATCACCACATACTTAAAACCGTTTAGTAGAGATTTTAAAATCTAATTTATTAAATATAATTTAAATTATTAGACTTTGTAGCTTATATATGACCAATTTGCATAAAAAACCACAAGCTTTGAGCTCTTGTAAAATTGGACCGTCTTTCCTGACTTTGCAGATTCGGCTGGATTTTCAACAAACTGACCAAAATACAATTATTTCTTTCTCTCTTTTATTTTTTTTTCCTTCGTTCCTTTTTTTTCTCTCCGACCCTCATCGCCTCCTCCACCAGCAACGGTAACAAGGGGGCATCATCTCCTCTTTCTCCATCTCCTCCTTCGCCGGCGCTGGTAGCCCTCGGCGATGGTAACGAGGGCGGCGCCGCCTCCTCTTCCTCCACCTCCACCTCCTTTTCCGCCGACGACGGAGAAGAAGTACTCGAAATGGGCCCGAGTGAGGCAGAGCGGATGGAGGCAATGAGGTCATTATCGAGGAGGTGCTTGCCGCCCGTGAGGGTGAGGAAAATAGACACGCCCATCTCCAAGAAACGAACAAAAATGCAAAGGGTAGAAAACATAGGAATAAAAAGTAAAAAAAAAAAAAGAAAGAAAATTTTTTTTCTCTTTAAAAGACCATTATATATCGTTATTGCTACCAAAAAGTCTAAGAATCAGAGAAAAAGAAAGAAGATGATGAAGCTTATACTGTTAAAATAAAATTGCACTGTTTTTGTCACGCCCTGGACTTCAGTGGAAGCTCACCAGCCACGTGCACAGACCCGCCGTGTACACCACTACCTCTCGTGTACACAAGGCGTCTAAAATCAACAAGCAAAAACATAATTTCTTAACCAGGTAATCAGAGCAAAACTAAAAGTTTATAAGTTTAAACTAAAACAATACCAATTACAATTTAAAACATAAAATATAAAGTACATCCTGAATAGTCCCAAAATACATCTCTGAACTAAACTAGAATAAGCTTGTGTGGTTCATTTATTTAACATCGAGGAGCTCTAGCTAGTTGCCGATCCCTTGCCACGAACCCTAGTCTTTCCCGCTATGGAAGGCTCTGCATAAAAACAACCAACAAATGGATGTGAGAACTATTAAACAGTAGTTCCCAGTGGGTAAGCAGCCAAGAGTGGCAAAATACACCACTAGGTCAACTGACGCACGAGTAAACTACAATAAGTAGAACAAGTGCAGTAAATAAATGCAATGAATCAATCATAAACCTACTTAAACATGATATGTTTTATAACATGTCATACATACTAATCAATACATATATCAGTTGATATTTTATACTCATTACAAGTTGTTCATCTTTATCTATATGTCATGATTCATGCAGAAATTCATTATCACAGTTTAACTAGCTAATGATACCACATAGCTATTTCCTACACTAACAGGAGTGTAAACATGTAAATACTGTCATTACTAATAGGAATGTCAACCTTCTAGTATGTTCATTACTAGATATATCTCAACTAATGACATAAAGTATCTTTACTACTATGTCCTCTAAGGTTACATTAATTTATATTAACCCAATTAACAAGAGACTTATACGTGGTAAAGTCCCGGCTCGTGCCATGCCTAATGGCCCCGTGGAAGTCAACACTACCCACAGCAATCCACTTCGGCGCTCAATGTCATACAAGCGATCTGCTGTCGCATAGGCCAACTCCGAAGTGCCGGCTTGTGGGGCACGACCCTCACAAGCATGTGCGAATGAGCACATTAGCAAGCAAGCGTGATCCATAGCATAAGATCCATAAGTCTCATACCCAATCATCATGTCTCTAACATGGAATCTCAACTTCGACTCAAGGTCGACTATTAATAACCAAGTCATATCTTACTTCCAACTACTTGGTGACATACTTTTACTAATAGATAATATGACTAAAACAAATACATAATCTACATCATATTGATGATTCTAACGGGTTATACCTGCATGCTCACATATAGTCCTTTCACTACTTCCTATACATAGGAAAAGTGGTCTACAAAAGTCAAAGTCACTGACACACTATGTTGTTGATACAAACTCGTGGCATATGTTCTATATTTCTAAACCTCCACTATAGGAAGTAAACAAGTATTATACAAATACATCTACTTGACTACACAAGTATATCATTTTACAACCCATATGTCAGAATCTACATCATTATGTCCAACTCTAGTTATTTAACTAGGTCTTATTCAACAGCATAAAATTCATGCTAATTCTATCATATGAATGCCATGAACAGCTTGTCTACACAAGTACACAAAACCTCAGATAAAGTATTCTACGTACACATGATCTCTAAACAATTCATTTCACAATACAAAGATATAATCTTGTTATATGCAATATGCATAGCACTTCTGTCGTCATGTCTAAAACATGGAATAGCATAATTTAACTTAAGAGTTAAATATCATAACCATTTTTCACTTAGTTGTTAAACTACACTAAGTGTCCCATTCATAGCTTTGCCTTGATTCTCTATTGAATGATGCAATGTCTAACTTGTCTACACAAGTTTTACTAATCTCATATAAAGCATGCTAATTAAGCTATTTCCAAAATCCCTTTTTCTCTACTACATAGGGATTCCACTTAATCATATATGGTAAGTATGTTTTATGCATGCACACCTTTATTCAAACATATATTCACATGAATATGTAGGAATTACAACTTATTAATGTCAAAGAAGACATAGAGAAAATTCACCCATTTTGGTAAGGTCAAACCTACCAAATCGCTGTCGACTCTTGTCGATCTCACGAGCGAAGATGTTCGCTAGCCTCCAAATACCCTAACAAGTATACTAAATCAATTAAAAGCTTTAACCAAGCCTTCACATATAACCTCTCAAATTAACCTAGTTTAGGCAAGATTCTCACCTAGGATAGAGCCAAGATTAAACCTCCACTTCAATTCAGGTTGGAGCACACTAAATCCAACCCACATGAGTCATCAAAACTCAGACAACAGGGTTCACACAACCTGCTGCGAGCTAACACAAAGAACTACACCAAAACATCTACTACCACATCAAACTAGTGCAAATAGTAGTTAGCTCACCTTTCAAAGCTCCTACTGAATTAGGATCAAAAAACCATAGCCAAAACACTTCTTCTACAGCTGCTACAAGCCTCCCCAAACCAGCTAGCAGCAAAGAAGCAAAGAAACAAGCTTAAATCCAAACAACATCATGTATACATAGGGTAGTAAGTAGAGATTACCCTTCTAACTTCTAACCAAGCTTACCCCTGGCTTGTTTGGAGAATAATCCTCAGCAAAACCTTCTTCTCTACTGAACAGCACCACCAAGAAGCTCCCAACCAGCAAACATAAGAAGGAGAGAAGAGAAAAAGCTCAAATCCATAAAATTCCATCAAAAATGGAATAAAACCATAGAGAGAGAAACCAGGGGCCTTACCGTGCCTCCACAACTTAAACATGATAAGAACCAGCTGGGGGAGTTGAGCTAGGGGTTAAATGGATAACCATCAAAGCGAAATTACCAAAAAGACCCTTATCCACATTCTGCTGCATTGGGTATCGGTACTCGGGCCTTGGGGTACCGGTACTCAATACAAAAAACAGAATCTTGAAATTCCAATGCACTTTCGCTTTTCGGCCACTTAATCACTCAAGTAACATGCCGAAAACCTCTTGACAACCCCTCACAAGATCTAGAATATTTCCAATTACTATTCTAATACTCGAACTTCGCAATTTGCTAAAGTTCAGTATATTACAGTTTTATAAAAAAATTGCACTATTTAATATGAATGTTATACTGCTTGAGATGAAAATTACACTCTTTGAAATAAAAGTTGCATTCTTTCGACAAAAATTACACAATTTCAGAGAAAATTACACTATTCTCCGACCTTTATTGTCTCTTTTTCTTCTTCTTCTTCCTCCTCTTCCTCTTTCCTTGACCCCTTCTTCCCCCTCCGACCCCCATCCTCACCAATACGGCCTCTTTACCCCGTGCGCCGCATCGGAGCCCCGTAACACAGAAACGACGTCATCGCTTCCGTCCGCTCCGCCCTTACTCTGGCTCACTCCGAGTTCTTCTTTTCCTTCTTCGACACCGGCGAAGGCTGAGGCGAAGGCAGAGGAAGCAGCGCCGCCCTCGTTACCGTTGCTGAGGGCCGTCGGCACCGGCGGAGGAGAAGATGGAGGAGAGGAGGTAGCGCTGCTCTTGTTACAGTTGCCGAGGGCCACGGAGGCGGTGGAGGAGGCGATGAGGGTTGGTGAGAAAAAAAAACGAAGGAAAAAAAAAAGGAAGGTAGGTTGTTTTCGTGTTTCAACACTCTAATGCGATGCACGGGGTAGAGAGGGTCGCGTTGGTAACGATAGGGCTCAGAGTGGGAGGGGGAGGAGGGGATCAAGGAAAGAGGAAGAAGAAGAAGATGAGGCAATGAGGGTCGGAGAACAGTGCAATTTTCTCTAAAACGGTGTAATTTTTATCGAAATGGTGCAATTTTTATTTCAAAAAGTGTAATTTTTATCTCAAAAAGTATAACGTTCATATTAAACAGTGCAATTTTTTTGTAAAATAGTGCAATTTTATTTTAACAATGCAACCTTCATCTTCTTCTTTCTTTTTCTCTGATTCTTAAACTTTTCGATAGGAGAAACGATATATAATGATCTTTTAAAGAGAAAAATATATATATATGTTTTACTTTTATTCTTATTTTTTTTTCTACCCTCTGCATCTTTGTTTGCTCTTTGGAGATGGGTGCGTCTTTTTTCCTCACCCTTATGGGCGGCGACGAGCACCTCCTCGGCAACGGCCTCATAGCCTCCGTCCGCTCCGCCCTTACCTAGGCCCTTTTCGAGTTCTCCTCCTTCTTCGGTGCTAGCGGAGGCGGAGGCGGAGGTGGAGAAAGAGGATGCAGCGCCACCCATGTAACCGTCGTCGAGGGCTGCCGGCGCCGACAAAGAAGCGCCGGCAGAGGAGGAGATGGAGGAAAAGGAGAAGATGTCGCCCTCCTTACCATTGCCGAGGCTGTGGAGGCGATGGAGAACGCAATGAGGGTCGGAGAGAGAAAAAAAAAAAAAAAGGGGGAGAGGAGAGGAGATGAGAGGATGAGAGAGAGGTGAGACGAGATGAGAGAAGAATAAGGATATTTTTGGTAGTTGTTGAAAATCGGTCCGGAATTACAAAAATATGAAAGAGCGGTCACGTTTGGTGAAACTCAAAACTTATGAATTTTTTATGCAAATTAGGCATTATATATATATTAATATTATATATATACTATAATTATATATAGAGAGAGAGAGAGAAGAGGTAAGACATGCGGGTGCCTGCCTGCAGAGGAGAGAGATGTGATTTGAGGAGACAGAGAGAGAGGAGGGAGAGAGAGCTGAGCTAGGATACTTTTACAAGTATGCACCCCATAGTGTATTCAGCGTTTTGGCGCCATTGGATCTATTATTATGTACTAATAGTCTTGGACGTTAAAACGCGTATTCACCTACCACTAACCTACCCACCTTACCCAATCATCTCACTCAACTCTCTCCATCTCAAGGACGTAACAGCTAAAGCACCGCCCATGGTGCTACTTGTAAAAGTATTCTAACCACATGCTGATATATATTATATATATATACTTATATATTCTATATATATATGATGTTCGGCTAGGATGCTTATGGAAGCACGGAGGGACTCGGCTTCCACTTGTGTTTTCAGATGTTGGACTCGAATCGACAATCGGCTCATGTAGACTTGATCTAGAGGTTTGAAATATCTCGAAAATAAATTTGCGATTTCTCGAGTTATCTTAGCTAGGTGGATCGAAGTGCTCAAAATCTATAATATAATTATATATATAGAGTAGTGCGCTCTTGGTAGCTTATGGAAGCACGGATGGGCCTCCGTGCTTCAGTCGTTTTCGATGTTGGACTTTCGGATCGACGATCGGCTTCGTTAGATTGATCTGAGTATTGCAATCTAGATAAATAAATTTGCGATTTTTCGAGTACTCATTTGCTAGTGAATCGAAGTGGCCCTCAAAATCAACGACTGGAAAATTAGAAATATTCAAAAATATGCATGAATATGACATTAATTTTAGCGATCAAAGTATATTGATCTTGTTTATATATGGTATAAAGAATTTCTATCCAAATTTCATACGATTTGGAATATTCCTACACGTTAAGCTTGAACCGGTCACATGGCCATTAAAATTATTGATTTTGAAGGACTTCGATCCACTAGGCCCAAATGATATCGAAAATCGACAAAATTTATTTTCTAGGTACTTCAATAGCTCTAGATCCACTAACGGGAGAACGATCGTCGATTTCGAAAGTGCGAACATCAAAAAACAAAGTGAAGGCACGGAGGGACGTGTGTTCCATAAGGCTACCAACCTCTATATTATACTATATATATTATATATATGTATATATATATTTATATATATATTATATACTTAATATGTTGAACTAGAATATTCTCAAAAGACATAAGGTGTGGTGCTTGTTGAATTTTTTAACGCTTGGATGGAGAAATGTAACGTTAGGATGATGAGGTGAGTAGGGAATAGTGTTTGACTCAACGGTTGATTAATATCAAGGAGTAGATCCAAAGTTAAAATCTAGAAGCACCAATGACGTGAATACTATAAAAGTGATTCTAGCGCTCAATATATATTATAATATTAATTATTAAGTTTCGGATATGAAGTTTGTTATTTAATATAAGTTGCGGTGTATGGGATATTAATATACATTAGGTGCATGCAATAGTTTCGATCAATTTTAACAAGGTAAAGACACAAAGACAATTTACAATAAGTCCTCCAATTTTAATTTTTTAATTAAAAATTATTTGTAGGATAGCAATCAAAACTATTATATTTCATCGGACTTTTCAATAAAGTTATTCTCTTCCAATATTGAAAAATAAGACATTACTATAAAAAAGTTATTTTTTATAATGTATATAAGCATACTTTATAGATTTTTTTTCTTAATTATAATTTTTCAATGTTAAAAATTTAATAATTATATATCTTAATTGACTGAAATACTATCTAACTGAAGCGCGGCCCTGCTCTAGTTGTGAATGATGCAGCCAACCAAAGTATTTCAAACAAAGCATGCACAAATCCTTGATGATCGCATCAATCAAGCTAACATACAATAGAAATTTTACAATCATCTTCGTGTCTATCTTAACTTACCATGAAAATTCCTCATGATCACATCAATCAAGCTGACATAAAATAGAAAATTTGCGATTATCTTCATGTCTATCTTAACTTACCACGACCTTAACAGTAAGCAGAGAGTGAGTAGGTCAAGTCATATACACCTATCCTTCGCAAAACCTGGTAGCCGAAATTCTCGAGGTATGAGAATAATTGGACAAAGTTCAGTGCAAAATCGCTCTAGTTACATCATGAAATTCGTACAAAGCATACATAGAAAAATCTCCTTTTTGGTATGTCTGAAATTACAGATTCACTGTGAAAAGCACCACCTTTTTAAGCATGATGCACATAATGCATGCAAATTTCTAAGCCATACTCTACTTCGATGCATCATTTCAAAACATTTTATCATCAAATAAAACTTCTTTACTCAGATGACGGTTAGTTAATCGAACTATAACAAATTCTCAGTGAGCCTTGATTCCCAATGTAGCAAATAGTTAATTAATTTTTCTAGCATGCGATCAAAAGAGAACATTCGATGTTCTTTTAGAACTAATGGTGCTTATATGCATCATACTAGAAAGTAACTTTTATGATGGAAAAATGGATTCTTTAAGTTCCCAATACGTATCTAATGACTGCTGTATTTTCTATGATACAATTGCCGGGAAGAGAGGAAAAAAAAAAAAAAAAGCCAATGTACGAGTACTGGAAGCAAAACAACTTATGTGCTTCTGCTTTGCTAAAGCAGAACCCTCCCCTATCTGTAGCAAAAGATTTGTTAAACTTCCAGAAAGGTCCAGCTCTTTCTCTGAAACACTAAATTCTAGGGACAAGCCTGTTTCCTTCATGCGCATCATTTGAAGAGGAAAAATTAGAAACACAGTAACTTACTTCCTGTTTGGAGAAGAAAACCTCAAGCCTGTTCTTTTATTCCTCCAAGTTAAATTTTGAATGCTAATCTTCATGCCTTAACACAGGTCACAAAAAACTTTATTCAATGAAGTCTTTCCAAAACGCAATCTCTTCCATCTGCTCTTCAAGAGGGAAGGATGTAAGCCCAGTACATGCTCGGGCATGAAATCGTGCCTCGTTAGTATTCCAACAACGGGTGCCCTCTGCAGAAATTTTCAACCAGGAATGTTATCAACAAAACAAACATAGCTAATCATTAGTACTAGAAAAATTAATAGTAACCAATGCCTTAAGCATGTAAACGCATTTAGAACTAGAAAAGAGACTTCTAAGCGTGAAGGCAAGTTTGCTTACTGAGGAAGACTTCGGAACAACCAAAAGGTGTCTTAAACCAACTTCGCGGAAAAGTATGAGAGCCTTTGCCAAAGACATGGTCTCAACAACAGTGTAAGGTGAAGTGTTTGTAAAAGGATGCAAGTCGATGAACATTTCCATATCTTCTGCTGTGAGCTTTATATCCTCAATATCATCATGCTTGCCCGAGCCACGCTTGGCAAAATCATCAGCAGAGAACTGCTTCGAAACATCTATCCCGAAAAGTGAGCGGCTAGGAAGAAACACCCTCTTCTTTAACAAAATAAGGAGATGTGCCCTAAGAATTAGACCATACAGTACAGAAGAATCCGAAAAAGGAGGCTCATCCACCACTGGGAAACCATGATGACCAGTTGTCTTTAGAACGTGGACTATATTTCCAACCTTCTCTATGCCATTGAACATTAGCAAAGGGCCAGTGACAACATCACTGACCGTGAGTTGCCTCATGTAGGGCTCAGCATGTGTCTCCAAGTAAGGAAATCCCTTCAATTTGACAAGTATATCATAAATGTTGGCATTGAGGGCATCTGCCACTGTTTTTGATATAAGAAGAACCAGCATTACTAGGGGAAGCAAGAGAAGATTGTTAGTTAATTCTAGAAGAATAACACAGACAGAAACTGTCATTCTCATCGATCCGCCTAAAAGGGAAGCAGACCCGAGAACTGCAAAGAGGCTGTGGTCTAAAGTTGAGCGCGAGCCCATAAGCATCCCAACAAGGCGTCCATAAGTTGCACCCGTTAAGATAACAGGTATGAAGAGGCCAGAAGGTGCAGCAATTCCATAGCTGAAAATACCCAGAAAATAGGACGTAAAAAAGAAGAGTAGGATAGAAGAAATCTGGAAAACATTATCAGTCCCGGCACTAAAAAGATTCCTTATTGTGTCATCATTGGTGTTAAAGAGTAAGCTAGCTAAATCGTTGTAATGGTCTGGAGGGCATTGGAACTTCTTGAAGTTGCCAGACCTTCCTATTGATGGGCAAGCTTCTGATATTCCTGTTGGGCAGGGGCTACAAGATGCAAGCCATGGCAAACCAAAGATGCAGCAAGATGTGCATATGGAGATAGTTGCCGCAAGAAGCAATTTGTACCCATAGCCTTTCCTACAAATAAAGCAAGGAATATTAAACAAGAAAAGATCATGTTGGTTTTTAGATAGTGCTATGAAAGCACCTTCAAACTATGATAAAGTAAACAAGTAGAGTATAGTACATACTCATTGATGAGATTGTAAGCCCGAAGAACTTTTTCAAGAAAAAAATTGTAAAAACTGCCCAGTATACCCCCGCCGATTCCGAGTATTATCACCGGAGGTAAGTCAGGTAAATGATAGGCGATGGTATCTGAGGTCACATCAAACATTATAAGGCCACCCTTCCCAAACAAGCCACATTTGCCCCTGTGGCAAATGTCAATCAGAGCCCTTAGCACAACAGCAACTACAGCTGTTGTAAAGAATGCTCTCCATAGTAGGGCACTTCTCCACCTGCAAAGTAAAGGTTCTGATAGAGTGAGCCAAATTGCAGATTGATCAAGAAACTGTCAATAAGATCGCGTTTACTAGACTACATATTGCACGACAATAAAAAGTGCCGCCTTTCCTTTCCTTTTCATATCATTATAACTGGGATTCCTTGAAAAAAACAAAAAAAAAAAAAAAAATAGAGGATAATTAACACCCAAGTAACTATTAAGTTGATAGACAAAGAACAGACAAAAAATAAAAGTTTTCTATGCTTGAAGGGATGAATTAGTATATGTTTAAGATTTTGGTGACTTTCTTGACAAAAACAAAGAGTTTACCAATAAAATCGATAGCTCCACTAAAGTCGAAGGATAAAGAACTATCAAACTTCAGGAAAGACGATAAAGTTAAAGAAAATAGTTGAGTACCATGAAGACACCGCTTCAAGGGCAAATAGGACACCACCAACAGGTGCACGAAAAGCAGCAGCAACTCCAGCAGCAGAGCCACAAGTAACTAGGTCCCTCCGATCTCTGTCATTCTTGAAGTACCTCAGCCACTTGCATGTTAATCGATACTTACGTGACCCACCCTGCCCCAGTATGGATGCGATGCATGCACCTGTATGCACCAATGGGCCTGCCTTGCCCACATGCAGAGATGACGAAACCGCAGCAATGCAACCCACGACCTGTTGATTCGAGCCAAAATCCAAATCAAACAGTTTTGTCGCTCCAAATTTTGTTAGCACTACCTCCTAAATGAGGAATATGTATCATCACATTTAAAATTATTAGTACTCATATATCACAAGCACCTTCCCGCTAGCTTTTTGTGCATAGCAGGATCTAATGGATTGAAATGTATAAACATATCAAAGAACCTCTTTAGCTCTAGGCTTGCAACAGAAATAAACAAAGAATTATAAGACCCCAATGTAACATTTCTACAAAAACAGCATAACCAATAGACAAGCATGCAAAATAACCAACACATATATTAATGAGGGTTTGCAGATGCAATCAAAACAAAGAGAGGTTTTCCTACGGTTACGCAAGTTATGGAAAGAGGGGAGCTCAAATATGAAAGGGGAAAAGAACTCCGAAGCCTCCGAAACCTTAGGTTTGCGAAGTTAAAATTTACCAACTAAACAATCAATACGTTTCAATCACCCATTTTCTATTAGTTTTTGTTAAAATTTCACAATAGCATCTACCGGCTTTCAATGGGAAACACTGCCTGAACTTGTGCCTAATTATAGATCACCACCTGAACTCTACCAAGATTACAAATCACCACCCCAAGCTTTAGCCACGTTAGTTGTCACCACCCGAACTTCAAACGTATGGTCTATTAGGAACTTCAAAAACTATTTTTCCAATCAGGTTATAGTTACATATTATCTATCGACAATTAAAAGACTTGACGAAAAGTTCAAGCCAGATTATCGATTGTTCAGTTAATAATTTAAAAAACTTTATTTAACTTTTGAGAAAGAGAACAATCAAGTAGTTTGCGATTTGTCTAAGAAATTGCACGCGAAGGAGCACCCACCCAAATCGGGACTAATCTACAAGCGCTCACCTTGACCGCCAATGTCCGCGGCGAGAAAATTTCAGGAGCATCAACCCCATTCAAGTAGGCCTTCACTTCCGGTATGCCCGACCCCGCAGCCGCCGGCGCGAAAAACGCCGTGATGACGGCCGCGAACATCGTGAGCACGAAATTCGACGCCGCGAACACTCCGAACGCCCACAAATGCCTTCAGGCCAAAAAAATGAATCAAATCCGCGCCTGCCGCGCGCATAATGATAAACAAAAGAAGGGACGGAATCGAGAAATCTCGGTCTGGGGCGGCGTTGGTTACCTGTCGGCGAGCATCATGTTGGAGGTGACGACGAACTTGACGCCGGCGATGTTCTCGATGGCGAGGTTGGTGAGGAAGCCGGCGGCGCCGGCGAGGGCGCCGAGGAGGAAGCAGAGAGTCCACTTGAGGACGACGTAGCGGAGGATGTGGGCGCGGCCGCGGGAGCGCCAGTCCTGCTGCAAGAACTCCTCGTTCTCGATCAGCCTGCCGTCGCCAAAAAAAAAAAACTCAAAGCCAACAAAATCTCAGTCAGTCCCCCGCAGCAATCGCCGAAACCAACCGAAAATTACCAACAGCAGTCGCGAGAGGAGGACGGACTCGTAGTCGAGGCTCTCGATCGGGCAGGGGTCGGAGCCGACGATGGCGATCTGGGAGGTGGTGTTGGAGGCGGAGCGGCGGAGGGAGCGGAGGTGGGAATGCTGCCGCGAACGAGTGGAGTGCGCGAGGAGGGGGAGGGACTCGACGGAGGAGGAGGGGAGGAGAGCCGATTCCAGATCCACCTCACCCGTCGATTCCTTCTCCGCCGCCATAGCCATACTAGTAATTAAGCAAGTAAGTAAGTAGCAGGAGGAGTTCGCCTCACTCTCTAGCTCCTGAAGCGAGCGAGGGGTAAAGAGAGAGAGAAGAGAGAAGAGAGCCAGAGAGAAGAGGATGCTTCGCGGCTGCGGTTGAAAGATCGTAGGACAGAGGAGAGAGAAGGCGGCACATGGAAAGTGAGGAGACTGCTCTGCTGCTGCTGCTGTTAGGCATGCGGAAAGGAACGAAGGATACGAACGGCGGAACGGGAATGAAAATTAATAGCCATAATAATAATAATAATAATAATAATATACATACTTTGCTCTCGGAAGGTTTCGTCTACTACTAGGTCATCGTGGAACGCTTTGATGGATCTGATTGGATCCGGTGTTAGTAGTGTTTGGCCTACTCCTCCATCCTAGTAGAAAATATAAATTAGATTTCTGTCCGTATTAGAGCAAATGGCAAAGAAGGTGGTAGTTGATATCCAAGATTTTAAGTTCGGATTCTAATTGATTCATATTTCTAACCAAATTTTAGCATGCTACCTATCTTTCAAAAAAAAAAAAAAAAAAAAAAAAATCTAGTTGATCGAGAAATATAAATCTATGACCTCTCATTAAATAGTATAATAATACTTCGCATTTGCCTAGAAAGTTCTAATGCAATCGCCAATAGGATTGCCAATTTTGTGATTTAATTTTTCATAAGACAGGTAATTCACATCTCGTTCTAAATTTGGCTGTACGGATTAATTCGTATGGCTTTTTAATAATTTAGAAGATTATTCGATAATCATCATTTCTTTTTAATATGCACGCATGCACCGATCTTTCTCATGGCAAGTTTCAATCCGAAAACCTATGATTGGTGGAATGAGCTAAAAATATGTATATAAATCAAGATATAGGTAACCTATACTCTAAAAATAAAAAGTAGAATATTATTATAGTCTACTCTAACTTTGATCCCTCTCTCTCCTTTCGTATCTCTTTTCCCTTCTATCTCTTCCTTTGCCATCCAACCTACTGCCCCTTCCTTCCACCGCATCGCCGCCTTTGCCTACCTACCCCTTTTGTCGCCCCCTCCTCTTCCTCCTTATTAAATTGAACTAATTAATTTTTTTTATTAGTTTTTGTTTATTAATTTTGTTTTTAAATTTTTTTCACTAATAAATTGGAGTATATATTACATTTAATTTCACTAATAATTTAATTTTTTATTTGTGAATTCTTAGCTTAGTAATATTTTGAATAGAAGAAAAATAGAGCATAATTGTAATTCAATTCGACTTCGTTTAGTTTATAATCCTAATTTCTACTTATTTGACAAATTTACTAATTTATTAATAACTTTATCAAATTTAGTAAAATTATTGTGAAATTATGCAACTGGTATACAAATAGAGAGAAAAAAATAGAGTATGAATTTCTATAGGATTATGTAGAATTTCAAAAGTCAATCAGATCAAAATTAAATAAAATAAAGTTTATAAAATTTTTAAACTAGCTCTCAAATCGAACCTAAATAAAGGAACTATCATCTAGGCTATCCAGTGATAATAAATGATAACCACCATTAAAAGTATAATAAATAAAAATAAAAAATTGAAGTGAAACTATACTGAATCATAGACAGGGTATTGCAGGTTTTAGAAGGGGAGGTTGAGTTTATTTTGGTTGATTCAAGAAGTACTAGCAAGTGACCCGTGCCATGCACGGAATTAGAAAAAATATATTTTGATAATTATATTTTTGTTGAAGTAATATAGAAAATTTAGCAATATACTTTATTAGAAATAAAAAAAAAATCTAGTAGTAGACAAATATGCGGAAATAGTGCAAATAGATGGCAAAAATAAACTTTAAGAGAGACTCCATTTTGGAAAAAAAAAAAAAAAAGAAGACAGAAAAGGACATTTTATTAGAGAGGTCTAGCTAATTAAATCTCATTGTAGACAGTCGATCGTTTACGTAACTAGAAAAAATAATACAATAAATATTTTAGCAATACCTTGAGATTAATTATAATTATAAGAATATGAAACATACAAAGAAGTATATTAAGAAAACAAAAGAATCACCCCCAAAGAAAAAAAAAAAAATCAGATCATCAAAATAAAAAAGGCGAAAAGTTTACGCCTTTTATAGCAAATATTAAAAAAAATAAAAATATAGAATTAAATATATGCTTACAAATAAAGGCATGCCACTTATTGACATCAACTATTTATTACGCATGAGATGTTTCCACTTCTACTTTATGTTGTCTTATACAATAGAGATCTAGAGAGAGAGTGAAAGGGACAGAGCTTGATGTTTCCATTTGTATTTAATTCTTTCTTGTACAATTGAGATCTACGCAGTGTGTGAAAGAGAGAGAGCTCTCATGGTTTAGGATTGTGAAAAATTAGTATATATATAAAGAAAAAAAAATGGCTAAATTACAAAAAATCTCCTGTAATAATTTGCTTTTTCACTTTCTCCCCTGACATTTAAAAACCTACACTTTGCCCCCTTATAAAATAAAAAATGTTCACAGGGGGGTTACGGTATATAAAATGACCATTTTGCCCCTTGCCATTGTCGTCTTTTTCCCCATCTTCCTCAGCCGCCCCTTCGTTCGGCCGCGATTCCCACCTCAATCGGCCGCGATTTCTCTCCATTTCCTTCTCCACCTGCTCCTCTTCTCCTCCTGCACCCTCGCTGCCCTCGATTTCGACGACAGTAGGAGAAAACCGAGGTGGACGACAGTAGGAGAAAGGTAAAGAAGGCGAAGGCGAGGCGGCGAAGGACGGCGAAGGCGATATGGGTGAGGGCGAGGCAGTGGAGGACGGCGAGGCGGCTAGGCGGCGAGGCGGCGAGGCGGCGGCGAGGTGGCGAGCCGGAGAGAGTCGAAGCAACAGGGAGATGGCGGAGGGGTATTTTCGGCATAAAAATATATTTTTTAACAGAACCCTGACGGAACCCTAACAGTAGGGGGTGAAGTGCATATTTTTCATTTTATAGGGGGGCAAAGTGTAGGTCTTAAATGTCAGGGAGGGAAAGTGAAAAAGCGGGTTATTACAAGAGGGTTTTCTGTAATTTAGCCAAAAAATCAAATCATGACGGAAATTTAAAAAAAAAAATAAATGCTACTTGATCCGTTAATTTTCATAACTGATTATTGAAAAATAATAATGAATTAGAATGCTAAGCATTTCAACAATTAAAGTGGTGAATGGCATATTAATTATGTCTTCTTATATATATTTACATATATTTTGATGCCTTTAAATATGCCAATGTGATAACCGGAAATGAAGTAATGAATTAATGATCATTAATTTAAATTACGTTATAGAGCAATTTGAGGAGAAATAATAAGTATTTATTACTTTTTTTTGTTAGGGCTAAAAATGATAAATTAATGATTAAAATAAAATAATTTTTATACTTATAAATAGAAGGGAAAACTTCAAATACCCCCTTGTGGTTTCACTCTTTCTCACTTTAGTACCCTGTGGTTTAAAGTGTATCATGTTAGTACCCTGTGGTTTTGCACTTTCTCACTTTAGTATCATGTGGTTTAAAGTGTACCAAGTTAGTACCCTATGGTTTCGCACTTTCTCACTTTACTACCCTGTGGTTTAATATTTCATTAAGAGAAAAATAAAACCACAGGGTACTAATTTGATACAAAAATAAAATCACAGAGTACTAACTTGATACAAAAATAAAACCACAGAGTACTAACTTGTTACACTTTAAACCACAGTATACTAAAGTGAGAAAGTGCGAAACCACAGGGTACTAACTTGATACACTTTAAACCACATGGTACTTGTTGGCGGCCGAAAGTCCCGACCTTTGACCTAGTCAAGTATTC
This sequence comes from Ananas comosus, assembly GCF_001540865.1. Lineage (NCBI taxonomy): Eukaryota > Viridiplantae > Streptophyta > Magnoliopsida > Poales > Bromeliaceae > Ananas > Ananas comosus. The sequence goes on along the minus strand of NC_033622.1, from coordinate 4,171,081 downwards.
TCCTCGGGAAGAGCATCGGGATGCGAGACGGCTGCGAAATGTGACCCTCAAAGTTTGCGCCCACGACGGATCAAACGATTCGGCCGATGAGGGATCGAATCAGCCGGGTTCGAAAACCTCCACAGTAAATTCGCTTCGGCAGGATGAGCCGAATGGAGAGGGGAAGCCCAGAATTCGATTGAGAGATGAGCCGAATGGCTAAACAACTTGAGATCTGATCGGCAGGAAGAGCCGAAAATGACTTTCTATTGAATGGCAGATGGGAAAAAGTACAATAACAAGGGAGTGATGCCCGTAGGGCAAACAGACTCCAAGTATGGGAACAGGGGAGTGATGCCGGTAGGGCAAACAGACTCCGAGTATGCTAAATTACAGGAACTACTCCTAGGGAAAGCGGTAAATGCGAGAATAGAAAGATGCAGGAAAATAAAGGTGGTCTTTTGTGCGCAGGGGCGAAGACCCTTTTTCAGGGTATCGTATGCCTATTTATAGAACCGCCCTTGCGTTAGTTATTGCTCTTGCACGATCAGCCACTATCTCCTGATTCGCAGGACCACCTTTGGCCGATCGGAACCGCTCGTAACTGCTTGCGGTTGCTATTACTCCTCGGTCCAGTGCGGCTCGTGTGCGTCCGGTGTATTCTAGATCTTCGTTTTAGCCGTCTTACGGACATGGACCCGGCGTGCCAGCTGTTCGCGCCTGACTGGCTCAACAGTACTAAAATGAAAAAGTACAAAACCACAGGAGGGTTTTTGAAGTTTTTCCTAAATAGAAAAATAAATCCATAGCTTTTATCTTCTTTTTGACTAAAGGTTAGAATGTATAATCTATATTTTAGCCATAAAATTTTAAAAAAATGAATAAATTATTTTGGCTAATACAAAATCATAAAAAAGATTATAAATGCTTTGGTAAAATAACAATGAATATTGAATTTAACATAAAATAGGATTATGAATATTGAATTTTAACTTTTTATTATTTTACCAAATCTTAAACTTCGTATTCAAGCTAAATAGTAAAAAAGTCAGGTTTTTTTATATTTTATAATAGAATGATTATACGTTGGAACATAATAAGTTATAATATTATTAGGCCAATTTGCATAAAAAATTCATAAATTTTGAGCTTTTGCAAAACTGGGCCGCCTTTTTTGATTTTACAGATTCGGTCCGAATTTTCAGCAAACTGACTAAAATACCCTTATTATTTTTTTCTCTCCTTTTTCTCTCTCCTCTTCTTTTCTCTCGTTCATTTTTTTTTTCTCTCGCCGAAGAAAGTAGCAGAATTAGAGACGGAGGTGGAAACGGCCCGCCTCGCCACTCACCCTTATGCTCTCGCCCTCGCCCTTGCCCTCACCTGCGCACCCCCCACCTTCCTCACCTCCGACCTCGCCGAGGCCGCGCCGCGACTCTTTTTTTTTTTTTTCTCTCCGACTCTCCTCGACCGTCTCCAACGACGACGCCTCTCTCGCCCTTCCCCGCCCTTCTCGTCCTCTCCCTCTCCTTCCTTCTATGCCGCCTCCGACGACGACGCATCTTCGCCGACGCCGACACCGTGTAGGTCGCTGTGGTGCTGCAACCTTGGAGCGGGGGATCCTTAGTGACGGTGTCGTCGGCGCCGTGGCCGTTGGCAGAGAGGGGTGACCAAAAAAAATTATAGAAGAAACAAAAAAAAATAAAGATAAAAAATTATAGAAAAAAAAAGATGAAGATGAAATTGCACCGTTAAAATAAAATTGCACTGTTTTAAAAGAACATTGCACTATTATGGACATAAGTTGCACTACTTAATATGTAAACTGCAACTTTAAGGTAAAAATTACACTCTTTAAATAAAAATTGTACTCTTTGGAAGATATTTACACTGTTTCTCATCTTGTTACACTTTTTCAGATGTAAATTGCATCTATTAAGAAGAAAGTTACACTCTTTAAACGAAAGTTGTACTTTTTGAAAGATATTTACACTATTTTTTCTCTTCTTGCACCCTTTGAGATGTAAATTACATCCCTTTAAGAGATATTTACACTATTTTTTCTCTTGTTACACTGTTTCTCATCTTGTTGCATTATTTCTCCTCTTGTTACACTGTTTCTCCTCTTAAAGGGTGCAACAAGAGGAGAAACAGTATAAATATCTCTTAAAGGGATGCAGTTTACATCGCAAAGGGTCAAAAAAAAAATAATAATGTAAATATCTCTCAAAGAGTGCAACTTTCGTTTAAAGAGTGTAACTTTCATCTTAATGGATGCAGTTTACATCTGAAAGAGTGCAATAAGAGGAGAAACAGTATAAATATCTCTCAAAAAGTGCAATTTTCGTTTAAAAAGTATAATTTTCATCTTAAAGCTGAAGTTTACATCTTAAATAGTGCAACTTATATCCATAATAGTGCAACATTCTTTTAAAACAGTGCAATTTTATTTTAACGGTGCAATTTCATCTTCATCTTTCTTTTTCTATAATCTTTTATCATTATTTTTTTTCTTGCTTCTTCTATAATTTTTTTGTCACCTCTCTCTACCAACGGACACGGCGCCAGCGACGACACCGCTAAGAACCCCCCGCTCCGAGGCTGCAGCGCCGCAGCGACTTCCACGGTGTCAGCGTCGGCGAAGATGCGTCGTCGTCGGAGGCGGCAGAGGAGGGAGAGGAAGGGGACGAAAAGGGCAGGGAAGGGTGAGAGAGGCGTCGTCGTCGGAGACGGTGGAGGAGAGTCGGAGAGGAAAAAAAAAAAAAAAAGTCGCGGCACGGCCTGGGCGGGGTCGGAGGCGAGGAAGATGGGGGGTGCGCGGGCGAGGGCGAGGGCGAGGGCGAGGGCGAGGGCGAGAGGGTGAGAGGCGAGGCGGGCCGTTTCCGTTTTCGTCTCTGCCTCCGCTGCCTCTTCGGCGAGAGAAAAAAAATGAACGAGAGAAAAAAAGAGAAGAGAGAAAGAGGAAAGAGAAAAAGTAATAAGGGTATTTTGGTCAGTTTGCTGAAAATTCGGTCCGAATCTGCAAAATCGAAAAAAGTGACCCACTTTTGCAAAAGCGCAAAACTAGTAGATTTTTTATGCAAATTAGCAGCAAATTAGCATTATTATTAAGTTAAAAGGCAAATTGAAACTTTTCATGAAATTGCATCACGTGGGACCTGTGGTTCATTCGGAACCATATTTCCAAAATTATATAATACTAGTGAAGTTATCCGTGCATTGCGGCGGAATAATGTTATAGAAGACAAAATATAAACAAAATAAAAATTTTAAAATTTTTTGACTTAAATGAGACTTCAATAAATAGAAATGGAAGATATAAAACAGATATAGATATAGATGCAGCAAAATTGATAATTTCAGTAAATAAATTACATATAACAACAATGAAAGAAGTAACAAAAGAGTTTCTACCCCATACACACCTTGATCGCGTTGTCGACATCTGGGAGGCGAATCCTGATTTTTACTTTGCCTTCGTCGCTAGTGTCGAGCTCCTTAGTCATGATCATGTCTATCCCGTACAGATCCTCCCACACTCGCTGCTTCTTCTCCGTCATTAACTCCAAATCCATCGTTGCTTCTTCCTGTCGTACCCCGGCGCGATTCTTAATTTCAATCCACACACAACTTTAAAAAAATAGAAAAAGAATTTTAAAAAGTTACAAAACATGAACTCTTCTTGTACACCAAGAAAAAAAAGAAAAAAAAATAATATGAGAAAAAAAAGTATGAAGAAATCTTATTTTGCTCATTTCTTCTTGTGAAATTAATTTATTTAGATGACTGACCATGTAAACACATTAATTGAGAGGTGGGGGTTAGCAAGATGAAGAATTGGGTGGGGATGGAACCATGTAAACACATTAATTGAGAGGTAGGGATTAGAAAGATGAAGCATTGGGTGGAGATGGGACTATGTAAACACATTAATTGAGAGGTGGGGGTTAGGAAGATGAAGCATTGGGTAGAGATGAGAGTGGGAAGACGGAAGGCAAAGGTAAAGGAGGATTCGCCATGTGGCAAAAGTTTAAGAGAAATAATGTATAAGTATAGAAGCATAGAAGTATAGACGTATAGATAATAGAATTGAGCTTCTATGCTTTTAAAAGTACCAAGTTATTGGTGCTTGTAAATTTTTTGTCATTAGATTAAAGGATGTATGGTTAGGATGATGTGGCCTCTTAGGGTTGAGTGGGTGGTTAGTTGAATAGTATAATCTAACAAGTGAAAATGATCAAAGGCGTAAATCTAACGGTAAAAAATTTACAAGCACCAAGTGCTTTGTGCTTTTACAAGTACCATAGCCAGACTCTAGATAATATATATAGAAAAAGAGAGAGAGAGAGAGAGAGAGAGAAAGAGAGTCCGGCTATGGTGCTTTAAAAGTACCAAGCACTTAGTGCTTGTAAGTTTTTCGCTGTTAGATTTAACTATTTGGCCATTTTCATCTGTTAGATCATATTATTCAACCAACCACTCACTTAACCCTAGAAGACCACTATTATTCTAACCAGACATCTCTTAATCCAAGGGCCGAAAACTTACAAGCACCAATGACTTATACTTTTAAAAGCATAAGAGCTCAATTCTCTCTCTCTCTCTCTCTCTCTCTCTCTCTCTCGCTCTCTCAGCCCCGGGGCCCAGCGAAAGTCCACCCGGCGCGTGTCCAGACCCACTATATGCCTACAATATATAAGACGTGTACAACAATACGATAAATAAAAGAAGTGATAATAACAACTAGCATGATATCACAACATAAGTACTTCTAATCTCTAAAGACAAGTAAATAATAAAAGAGCTAAATCACTAACATAAACCGTAAAGTAGAGAATACAACACAAGATCCACATAAAAACAACTAAGTACAAAAGTAGTGGTCTCTATACATCGGGTACAAAACGTCTCCCTCTCTAATAAAAACAAATGAAGAGATGACCATCTAGTAGTAATACTCCCAGCTATCTAGCTAGACGCGACTCCTTTGCCGCGATCCCTAGCCTCTCCCGGTACGGATGGCACTGTAAATAAAAATATTAACAAAATGGGAATGAGAACTATTAATCAATAGTTCCCAGTGGGTAAGCCGCCGACATCAGCGAAATACACCACTAGGTTATAGAGGCAAAAGTAGTATAAAAAAACTGAAATAGACAACATGTATATTTAACAAGTATTAATTTTGCTAAGCTACTATACCTCAATTAAACATAATGTTCAACTAGTGATACTACTATTCTATTATGAATGAGTATGTCCGATGAGTATACTAATATGCACTAAGCATGTCCAACAAGTATACTAATATGCACTAAGCATATCCAACAAGTATACTAATATGCACTAAGCATATCCAATGCATTCAACCAATATACACTATCTAGTAGTGATTGTCACATGAGTTGTTTAAATGTCATTTTTCAATTTCAATTTAGGACCTACACAAGTGTAGTCCGATTTGCGCCGCCTAATGGCCCATGGTAGTCCAACATTCCTCTTCTAGGAATAAGCCTATCCCACGCCGACCCAGTACGCACCCAATCCCGCACGGGCGAGCATATGTCGCATAGGCCAACTTCGGAGTGCCGGCTTGTGGGGAGCGACCCTCACAAGCATATGCGAATGAGCATAATGGCAAGCAAATATGATCACTAGCGTAAAGGTTTAACTGTTTACTAAGTCAAATGCCACTTTATGACATTAAGGTTTACTATGTCAAGTATATGTTCTATGTCCATAAGCATATAAAAACTTGTTATTCTTCACTAAATGAAATATGATATCAACCATATATAAGGAATGTTATTCACATGCAAGTTTACTATACACTTCCTCTCTCTACTACATAGAGGTTATCCGACATGATACATGGCATATACATTTTAAGCAGTCAAAAATTCCATTATGCTCTATCTAGCTTGAATATGTATGATTTTCTATTTTAAACTATAAGAAATAACATAGGGGGAGTTCACCAATTTCGGTGAGGTCAAACTCACCGGATACCCCTCGCAACCCCTTCGTTTGAGCGAATGGAGTTGTCCACAAGTCTCCTAGCTCCCTAACAGAAATTCTAAGAGGGTTAGGGGCTTCGAATGAACACCCCACAAAATCATTATAATCCAACCCATAAATAGGTAGAAAGTTACCTTATATGGTGAAGAACTCTTCCAATCTCCAAATGTGAGCTAGAATACTTCTAATCCAACCTAGAAGAGAGTTCTACACCCATCAATTCAACCCCAAAGGCTACAAATTAAAAACCCCCAAATAAAACTCTAGTTTTCTCATAACTAGGTTTTCTTTCCAAAACTCAAGTAAAACCAGAATCACAAGTAGTAGAAAGATTACTAACTTTTTTTCCAAGCTCCAAACCAAGCTAGAAGATGCTATCTTTTCTCAACAAGCTCAAATCCCTCACTCAAAAGCTTCTCCAATGTCCAAAAGGCATCACCCAAAAAGAAGAAGCAAAAAGAGGAGATCAATCCTTGAAATTTCTCACAAAATAGAGGGAAAACTAGAGAGAGGTAGAGAGGGGAGCTTACCTTCTCTTCTCAGGTCTAAAGCACAAGAGAAACCCTAGAGAGGGTATGGGGTTATATAAAGAGTTGCTACAATTCCTAAACGACACCTCAAAAACAAGCAGTCTGCGGACTGCACTGCGTACCGGTAACCCGCAGCCGAACGCGCAAACTCGAGCCTCTGTCAAGCGAACAACGCGCAGGGTACCGGTACCCGCGCGATGCAGTACCGGTACCAGGCCCCAATACCGGTACTCGAGCGATACAGTACCGGTACTCTGTCTCGCAGAGCTCAAACCCGAGAGCACATCTCTCGGTTGCGCGACGTGGTTTCGGTACCCCTCTCCGGTACCAGTGCCCAGCACCCCAAAACCTGCAGTTTGGAGGTTTTGGTCCTAAGTACCCACTTTTGCTCCTCAAGACGCAAGTAAACAGGTCATGTCGGAATGCAGTCAACGACGCTCAAACACACCACAAATAGTACTAAATACTATTCGAACACTAGAACCTTGCAATTTGCTAAAGTTCAGTGTGTACTCCCTCTCTCTCTCTCTCTCTCTCTCTCTCTCTCTCTCTCTCTCTCTCTCTATATATATATATATATATATATAGTCTGACTACTATACTATCAATAATACCAAACGCTTGGTACTATCGAGTTTTTTGTCGTTGAATCTACCTCTTTGACTATTTTTACGCATTAGATCATACTATTCAACCAACCACCCACTCAACCGTACGTAGAGAACCACTATCATCCTAACTAGGAACTACTATCATCCTAACCGCACATTCCTTCATCCAACAGCTGAAACTTCGATAGCATTAAGCGCTTGGTAATAACGATAGTCTAGTAGCATAATTATATATATATATATATATACACACACACACAAAGAGAGAGAGAGAGAGAGAGAGAGAGAGAGAGAGAGAGGGAGAGAGAGGGAGAGAGAGGGAGAGAAAGAGAGAGTTGAGCAGGAATGCTATCAGCAGCAACGGACAACGTTGCCATCGATTTGTTTTTGATGATAAAGCCTCCAAATCAACCATCGGCACCGTTGAATATGATTTATACCACTTGAAGTATCTAGAAAATAAATTTTAAATCTTTTCAACATCATTGACCTAATGATCAAAGGGTTTCAAAATTTGTAATTTTAATGATTGATATGAGGTATTTTCTCGTTTAACAGTGTAAAAATATCCAAATCAATTAAATTTTAATTAGAAATTTTTTTAAACTATTTAGAACAAAATCTATACTCTCGATCACGGTTTTAAGTGCCCGTCGGCACGGGCCATATCTACCGTGCCGTACCGTGCCAACAAGATACCGGTGCGATACAGACCCCGTGCCGATGGCACAGCTCAAAACTCTCTATTCTTTAAATTAGTAAGTAATTTCCTCAATAAAGTTCAAAAGATGTGATAAAAAGATAGTTAGAATATTTTGTTGCTAAAGAAAATAAATATTTCATGCTATTATATCTCAGCACACAAGAATTTTTTTAACCGGCACGTATCGGCACGGCTCCGCACGCACCATGCCGTACCGTGCCGGCAAGTTTCCGGCACGACCCCGTGCCACGGCATTTAAATCCTTGCTCTCGATTTTGATTACAAGATTCCTATCATAACTTTTTAGAGGATATTCATTTTCATCCGTTTATTTTTGTGTTCACTTGATGGGCAAGAGAATAATATCGAAAAAGTTTGAAATTTGATTTCTAGATGCTTCAAGTGGTATAGATTATGTTCAACGGTGCCGATCGTCAATTTGGAGGCTCCATCATCGAAAATAAATGGGTGGCAACAGAGTTCGTTTGTTACCAATAACATTCTAGCTCAACTCTCTCTCTCTCCCTCTCTCTCTCTCTCTCTATATATATATATATATATGATAATATAGTGATATTATTGGTGAAGTTGTACTAATTTTTTCTTGTAATTATATGAAAAGTGATGTTTGATGTACTTAAGCACTCTAATAATCAAGCGGAGCTAATCGATATATCCTAATTTGAATTTTATATAAAACAAAATTAAGAAAGCCACACCTCAATAATCCACATCGGTTAGGAATGAGAATGTGATTGCGTATATAAAAGACTTAGACAATAGTAATAATAACTAAGTTTAAGTATTTTGAGCCAGTGTTTTGGCCCAACGAGTTATTGTTGCTAGTGGGGTGGATCGTTACATTTGGTATGAGAGCCAGTTCACCAACCAAAAATATGTGGCAAGTCTCGGCCGAGTTAGAGTCTGAAAGACAAGGTGATAGGCTATGCCGGAGTCTGAATGACAAGATAATTGGTTATACCAGGGTCTGAATGACAATGCCAGCGAGATGAGTCTCACATCGCCTGATGATCTTGGGTTGTGTGTGTGATTGGACTGACGAGAACGTCAGGTCCTTAACCGGGGGAGTCTGTCACACCTCAATAATCCCACATCGATTTTGTGAGGAAGTGAATTCTCGAAATACGAGAGTTAGACTTCATGCAAAATCGATCAAGGGTCGTGTTGGTGTACTTTGGAAAAGCCAAAGATGTTAAAATCACCAAAAGTACTTTGAAAATGAGTCCACGAGAGCAAATAGTGCAAAACCTGCACTGGAGCAAAACTGCTCTCGGGGACCGGTCCCTGGTAGGGAGGGACCGGTCCCATCGGCTGGTGTTGCGGGGTTGCTTGATGCAACCGGTCCTTGGCAGGGAGAGACCGGTCCCCGAACGTGACCCCAGCGAGAAAAGCCAAAATTTGGCTAAGTCCCGAAAATTCTGCTCTCGGGAACCGGTCTCTAAGGAAGGAACCGGTCTCCCGAGGACCGGTCTCTCTGGGAGAGACCGGTACCCGAACGCGTGACTCGAGCTGAAGCTCTCGGGGACCGGTCCCAAGTCGGGGAGACCGATCCCTCTGGGCGAAAAATGCCCAGTAACAGGCAGTGCACAGAGATGAAAGTTGAGGAACTTATTGGGATATTGTTACAATAGAGGGCTTATGGATCCCCCTCTCTCTCCCTCAGCCCTTCATTCCTCTCTCTCACTCTCTTTCTCCCCCTCTCTCTCTCTAGAAAGAAAAGTGAAGAAAGAAGAAGAAGAAGAAAAGAGAAGGAAGAAAAAGAAGAAAATAAAGGAGAAGAAGAAAGAGATCAAGCTTGGGAAGCTTTTGGACCTCTTCCTCTTCCTCTCTTCTCTCTTTGAAGCTACAACAAGAGGTAGGCTTCTAACCCTAGTTGTGGAATTTAGGGTTTTTGGGTTTTAGCTCTTTGGATGGGATCAAATGGATCCCTAGCACCATGAATGGTGAGATTGGAGCTAGAATCTAGGGTTTTGAGATGGGTTTAGCTTGATGCTAACCCTAGGGCACCAAAATGGGGTTTTTGGAAAAGTAGAGGATCGATCTCATTTGACCCTCCTCTAACCTAATTGCTAGGTGCCTAAACGCGGGGGCGAAGTCGGATTTGATATTCGTTGAGTGGGTCAAGAGCTATCGGCAAACTAAGGCCGATTGAGCATCGTTTGGACCAAGAAAACCGAGACTTCGTCGTAACGTCCGTTGGAGGGCATTTCTAGAGCCTTCATACCCTCAAGAGGTGGGGGGTGTCGTCCCGAAACATCCGGATTTCTTTCTATGTCTAAGTTAATTATGTTGATCATATTGCGCTAGAGGAATAGTAGTTGTACATTTCCATTTCCTTGCATGCTTTCTTGGTAGTGTAGTGGGGTAAGCTTGACACGTGGACTAAGATAGCATGAGGATTGGGTCTTGTGACATAGAATCCTATAGCGGCATAAAGAGCCGAACTTGGACATAGCCTAGTAGAGTGGCATTGAATTAGTGTGGTAGAAGCACTATGACATGAACGAGTGGTATGTAGAACAATTGAGATATTTACTACAGTGACTGAACGAGTAGCATCGAGTCTAGTGTAGTAAACTTGACATGAACCTAGGGATAGTAGAGGTCCCAACATTGATTATATATCATGATTGTGCAGCGGAGGCACATTGACCCTAGTAGAGAGGATATCCTCTTGAGAGGATTGGATCATACTCACTAGTCTGTTTTCGCTTGTCGATGGTCGCTCCACCGAAGCACGAGTCTCCGGAGTATCTCACAGGGTTGTCCCGCAGACGGTCTTGGTGTGCGAGTGCAGTTTCTCCTCACTTATGAGATTGAGAGTGAGTCGAAGGTTTAACCTACGGGTTAACCAAGTAGATTGGGTAATAAACATGAGATACATAGTAGACTTGCATTATTACCTCGAGTAGACATAGTGTATGTTGTAAATTGCATTGCTATGTACTTTTATATACTCATGACATGATTTTAGCATGATAGTAGTTGTTGCATGTATTATCATTATTGATGGCATGATAGAATAGTTGCAGTTCATTTTTATATATCTATCTATCTCTCTATATGTGCCAGCTTAGACCTAGTGGGAAAACCGGCGGTGTCGGCGGCCGAACCCACTGGGAACTATATTTATATAGTTCTCACCCCATGTGGTTTTGAGGTACAGGTACACATAGAGGTGAGCCGAGCGAGGACCGCAGCAAGGGCATAGTGCCCTAAGTGAGCCTAATTAGTAGCTTTTCCTTTATGCATTAGAGTACCCTCGTGTACTAGATGATGTTTTGGATAGTTATTGGCGAGCTACTTGTATTTTGAGAAAAACATGTATTTACAGTTTGGAAGACGGAAATGTAATATATTCAAATGATGTAAATGTTGAATGGTTGTAATAGTTAGACTATCTCTCTTTATACACTTGTACATTCACTTGTGGTTCTTGCTCTTAGTTATAGTGCACTTGTGTGCATCGTATCGATCATGTATGTTATTTAAGCATTCCCTGGGCGCTTAACTGTACATGATCTGGTTGCTTGGCCTTGGGCGGACAGGAGAGGTGCTGTCCGTTCGGCGGTTCGTCCGGCGCGCCCGAACCGTGCCAAATTAGTAGTGGATTCGGGGCGGGGCGTGACAGGTTTGGATAGTAATAATAACTGAGTTTAAGTATTTTGGACCGGTATTTGGCCCCAACGAGTTATTGTTGTTAGTAGGCTGGGTCGTTAAACGACAACATTTTATTTGGCATTGTTAAAAACAAAGAATCTTAGATCTTGTTTGATATTGATATTTTTTATTTTTTAACCACACATTCTATATATATATCAGTAAATAAATTTTTTATCATAGTTGATTAATTTAGAATGCATCATGCTCAAATGACAGAGGCTAACTCTTCCAAAAAATAGAGAAGCAATAATAGATTACTTTCTAATCTTTAACTTTAATCCCAAATAGAAATTTTTTAGTACAAAATTTGACAAAAACACCACATTCACTCCACTCTTTATATAAAATTTCTATTTGAAAAACAAGAAAATATAATAATAATGCTGAACAAAAGCCTTTATTAGTCTTCTTCTCAGTTTTTTAGATTGTACATTATATTAGTTGTCCACCAGGTACTCCAACTCTATTAACAACAGAATAAAGGCAACATCGCTTAAATAACTAATTTTAATACTAAAAATTATATTTATTAAATTTAGTTATTGTTCAATAACTAATTTTAGTCCAGTTTCAGAAAATCTAATCTTTTTAAATAAGAATAAGGATGTGTGATTATATGATATCACTTTTTCAATAAATTACGATGAGAAAAAAAAGAAGAAGAGATATTTATGCGGTTCAGGGATGACGTGGTGACTGTGGTCCACTTAATAGTTCCTCCAATAATTCTGCCGTGTACGTCCTGAGTGCGCATTGCTATCAACCAGTCCGTTTCACCCTGACGTTTTTTTTCCGAAATTGTTATCAACCAGCCGTTTCACCTGTACTTTTTTTCTTTTTTCTTTTTTTTCGAAATGATCTTATAAAATTTTTTAATTAACTAAATAATTTTATAAAATAAAATTAGTAAATTAACTTTTTTTTTTGCATAGAGGAGTGACTATAAAATTCATTTTAAAGCCGATAAATGATTTATTATTTTTTAATTTTTTTTAAATAACGATGAATCATTCAATATTTTTTTCTTAATATATAAAAAGTGAATGATTTGCTGTTCTTTTCTATTTTTCATATATAACTCTAACCGTCATATAACAACAAATTACATATAATATTAATAATTTAAAAATTCTAAAAATCTATTTATACAATACTAACAACCAAACAAAAATTCTAATAATTTACGTACAACTCTAACCATCTTTTTTTTTTAATATTATATATATATATATAATCCTAATAAACAAATCACATATAATATTAACAATCTAAAAAATTTTAACAGATAATGTTTAAAAAGACGATAAATGATTTACTATTTTAATAAAAAATTATAAAAATAATGATTGTCCGTAGTTTTTTTTTTTGAGTAATGTATAATTTATTATTTTTTAAAAAAATTATTTCCCCCGATTCGATAAAAGAAACATTATTTGCCAAATATCTTTTAGTGCGGGATTGGTGCGGCCTGGGTCGTTGAGTTTACATTATTAGTACGAGACTGTCCGCATTCGCGGGATATATTCGTAATATGCGCGGATTTGGTGGTGGGCCCAGTCTGCATCAGTTTGTTGTTTGGGTTCGGTAGCTGGACGGTTTTGATTTGAGGCTGCTGGCAGACGGAAGCGCATTGCGATTGAGTTCGAAGATCCAAAATAATTATTTTTTTTAATAATAATATTATTATACCAGTAAGTGTTGGGATTGAGTTTGAAGATCCAAAAGAATTACTTTTTTAAACTTTGAGTATTTATTTTAAGCCCTATGTACCACCAAACTCGAGTACTTACATATATTGAATTCCTAATCTAATCACCATGTTGAATATAAAATATTAAAAATATTATTCTATAGTAACTTAATTAATTTTTTTAAAAATAATATTGGTTTACATAATTATACATGGCATGGCAACAGGAGAACATCTTGAGTTTGAAATTTGTCAGACTCTTAACTTTTTCTTTATTTTCTCTCACATTTAATCAGGTTGAATTAATCAAATATGATTGGTATAGTCATTTCACTTTTATTTAATTAGGTGATGTTTGGTTAGCACAAAGTGAAATACACAAAATAACACTTTCAAAAAATGACACCTTTATCTACTGTTTTTTTTTTGCGAAAATAAATATAAAAATTACTTTACAAGAGTAGGTTGAGGGAGTAGGTTATTACTAAATTTCACTTTTTTTTGACTTTGTCTTAAAAAATTCCAAAGTCACTAAAGAGAATTTTGGGCTACTAAGCCTAAGGTACTTTCTAATTATAAAAATTGGTGTCCAAATTTTTTATTTATAAAACTAACTCCTAAGCAGTGAATGATTTACTATTTTTTAAAAGACGGAGAATCTAAAAGTAGTGGATGATACACCATTTTCTAAAAACAGTAAATCATTTATCACTTTCATCTAATTTATATTTTTTCTACGTCGAAACTCCAAAAGATGGATAACATTACACACTAAAAAATATATATATTTTTTGAAGAAAGTTATGAACAATTTACTATATTTAGAAAATAATAATTCATTCACAGACCAAATTTTGCAAATAAATTTTTTGAAGAACTTTTTTTATAATTATAACATCTTTTGATCCTATTAATAAAAAAATATCATCACTGAAAGTTGAGAATCTATGTAATAGATGATATCTGATCTTTATTTTATTCTTTGAATTTAATTTTAACTTAAGAATTATATCTTAACTTTGGATTTGAATTCATCGATGAATCCAATTTTACGATAAATTTTTAATTTCAAATCTACCAATTTAAATTTGAATTTAAATATGTTAACTCAAATTTGAATTCTAGTTTTAAAATTCAAACTTGAATTCAAATATTTAAATTTTAATTTTAATCAGATTAATTTCAGCTATGAACTTCAACTTGACAATTGAGACTGCCAATGAGGCCCACTCGGGCACGTGCAATAGATCTACCAAGCGGGTAAGGTTCCTCCCTGTCCGCACGAAGTAAAAACATATATCGACCTGTAAAATCATATACACGGTATAGATACTATAGGGCATGAGAGTGCATATTACCAAATCTTTTACTATATTCTCTAATAATTTTATTATTGGTAATGGTTGTTTGGTAGATGGTTTGTAGAAATTTAATTTGAGTAAATATTTTGAGAATACTTTTAGTGTTGATCATGACATTGGTGTTAAAAGGAACATTCTTAAAGAAAACTTATCTTATTTATGGCACAAACGTTTAGCTCATATCTCTTTAAATATAATAAAGAGATTGATAAAAGAAAAGATCTTACAAGATCTTGACTTTACCGATTTTGGTACTTGTGTGGAATGTATAAAGGAAAAGCATACTAACACAAATACCACTAAAGGTGCCGGAAGAAGTTCTAAAATTTTTGAGATCATACATACAGATATCTGTGAACCTTTTCCTACTCCTTATTTCAATGGTCAGAGATATTGTATTTCATTTATTGATGACCATTCAAAATACATATATCTCGATTTATCTCTTATTTGAAAAAGCTGAGGCGCTTGATGCTTTCAAAGCTTATAAGGTTCAGATAGAGAAACAATTAGATAGAAAAATTAAGATTGTAAGGTCTGACAGAAGGGGTAAGTACTATGAAAGACAAACGGATAAAGGTCAAATGGCCGATCTATTTGCTCAATTTCTTGAAAGTGAGCCATCATTGCTCAGTATACGATGCCTGGCATGCCACAACAAATGGCGTTGCCGAAAAGAAGAATAGAACACTTATGGACATGGTAAGAAGTATGATTAGCAGCTCTTGTCTTCCATCTTTTCTTTAGAGTGAAGCAGTAAAGACAGTGGTATATGTTTTAAATAGGATCCCATCGAAGACTATTTCCAAAACCCCTTTTGAGTTATGGGAAGGGTGGAAACCTAGTTTAAATCACCTGCATGTAAGCGATGGGCTCACTCTTTCTTCTTCGAGATCAGTGAGTGGATGTCATAAGGTTGTGGCGGAGGCCGAACGACGATGCCATAGAAATTGCCATCACCGTTGCAGCAAGGCATGGGGACGAAGCGATAGGGTGCGATCTGGAGACGATTGACGCAGTACATGGCCTCGAACGGCGGTGGAAGAGGAAGCACAGGGTGGAATCGACTTCGCAACGTGATTCCGAGAATAGGAGGAGGCAAGATCTCCACGAGAGGAAGAAGCGGAGAAAAGAAGAAGTGGGGAGAAGTGAAAAGAGGTGAAAAGATTAATTAACAAGTGTGAGAAATTATGAAATGTGAAGTTATATTCTATAGTTAAAAAATAATCTATACAAATACATTATTTCCCAATATGTATAGCTGACGTGGCGTATTCTCATTTTTTTAGAATTTTTTTCTAACTTTTCCTTTTTTATAGAGGGGTCGTCTATGTGCTCTTCCTCTCTCTCCCCTTCCCTACCTCACCGTCTTCTCATCTTCCCCGTTCTCTTTCTTAACGTCCCCTTTCGCCTTCCCCAACTCTCTCCGCATCTCCCCTTCTCCTCCCTGCCTTCTGTTGCATTTACTCCCTTTTTTCTGGTGGCCCTTTGCCTACCATTCATAGGAGGTGAGATTGGGAAGATGGGAGGGCATGGGGGACTCAACATCTTGCCCTGCGGTGGAATGTCTACAACTACGAGAACCGCGAGGTGTGCTGTAATGAGGAGGCGTGACGCAAGAGGAGCAACTCAAGCGTGAGAAATCCCGCCGCCGCGACGCCGAGTTCTGCCTTGAGAGCCTCCGCCAAGCCCACGGCCTCGTCATCGCTCCTGTCTCTGTCGAGTGCACTGTCGACGGCAGGGGCCCCAAGGATCTGCAACAAGAGATCTCCAATAGCAAGGTCGAGGTCCCCAATGAGTGAGATCTGTCGCTTCTCTATTCCTCTCTTTTAAAGATTAGATTTTTATTCACCCTTTGATGACTTCGTTTCATGTAGTAGTTTTCAAGATTTCAATTTGCAATCTCTATGTGGTCATACTGAGTAAAATTATGTTGAGCTATTTTTGGGTTAAACTAAATGATTGTTCTCTTTTGTTCAATTCGTTGTATTAGAGTAGAAGAATGTTAATTTGCGATAAACAAATGGTTATTTTTGTTTGCTCTTCATAATTGCTCTCTTTATAATTGTGTGTACAAAATCACTGACATTCTACAATGTTTTATCAGCTATATAAAAATGAATAGGGGGGTTAATATTTGAAGCATCTTTTGTAAACAATACTAACATTGAAAATAATTCAGGGATTTGCTTAACTGCTTCAGATCCCGTCGGGGCCATTTTTTGTTTCTGGTTTACTAGATTTAGTTATAGATAGCTGCAGTATATATTTTTGTTTTCTTTTTCTTTTTTTTTTTACTTTCTTACCAATTGACTTGAAGAGAGAATCTTTCTCTCACATGGTACCTAGGTATATAGAATATCCTCAAGTTNAGATACACCTATACTTGAATACACCTATATCTATTATAATTTTTTTTTACTTTCTTACCAATTGACTTGAAGAGAGAATCTTTCTCTCACATGGTACCTAGGTATATAGAATATCCTCAAGTTCTTAAAAAAAAATTATAATAGATATAGGTGTATTCAAGTATAGGTGTATCTGAGTGTGTGTTTGTTGTATATGTTACATTTGAAGCATGTGAACTATGTGATGTACTAATCTTCAATTATTTTAGTAGCCTCATCAAATTTTCACTAAGAAAATTAAGTTGTTCCTATTTTTCCTTGGGTGGCGGATATGAACATCTTCATAGTATTGAATAGTGCCAGTGAATGCTCGAGTTGCTCCAGAACTCCGATCTTGAACCTGATTTTGATATCGAAGAAGATATCGGGAACAAGGCTACTATGGCAAAAGAGGAGGAGCAGCAGCAGAAAGAGGAGGTGCGATTGTGTTCCTTGGCCTTCATCAACTACGAAACCAGCAAGGTAAGGATGCAGAACCCTAAAGATTCTTTTTTATTCGATTGATAATTTATGTTGAATGCGTTGAAGTTTGCTTATTTTTTCTTGAATTTTTTTAAAGATCACAACATTTTTCTTTATAAAAATAAAATAACTGCTTATGTTGATCATGCCTTAGATTTGGTCTCCAAGTGACATGAACTTTAACCTTAGCTCGAATTTTTATTATTATTTTTCAATAGTTGGCAGTTTTATATAAATTAAATATCTTGGTACTTTCTAAATTCATCTATGAATTCAAAGGAAAAATGAGTAAATATGCACTTTTCAAGATCAAATGCCTGCAAAGAACCATAAGAAATTGCATAATTTCAGAAGAAGTTGGAGCTCGATGTTTAACTGAAAAAGGTTAGAAGTTAATATAATTTTTCCTTCTTTTTCTAAAGTTTGAGTGGCTAAGTATACCTAGGGCAAAGTTCAAGGGCTCCTAGCGTAATTTCCTTATTCAAGAACAAAGAGCAGGTTCATTGACAGGATATTCAATTTCTCTTAGGAGACAAGACATTACAGAATAAGTTTAGTCAATTTTTGATGACGTAAGCTTCACGTCTTTGTTGAGTGAAACTTGAGTATCTCCCTCCTTACTATCCTGCAATAAGTATATGAAAATTAGTTATGATAATATTTTTGTTAATTATTCATTTATTTTCTTTTCTCTTACACATGTATCTAAAGTCTCTTGAATTTTTGTTGATCTTACACCAAGTTATTTTACTTTTATATACCCAAAGAAGAAAAAAAATAGAACAGACATGTTTGTCATGATTTGTTCTACAATAGAAGAATGGAAGCTTTTGGTTGTAGAAATTGCTTTTCACTTTTGTTAGAAATTAATTGACTAAATAAGTGGATTATGCAGCAGATCTATATAGTTTAAAAAAATGGGTTGCACCAACATGTTATGTCTTTTGTTCCTTTGTTTTATACTTTTTATGTTGTTTTGAGATCAATTGGGTTTCTTTCGTGATTAATTGATGGATGAAAAAGCAGGGGGGAGAAAAGTTGTGTTCCATATATGTAACTTCTCTCACAAAATTTAATCATTCCGCTAATTTTGCATGGTTTTCTTTTTAGGTAAACTTTAGATTGCCCAACTGTGGTATAGTGCATTTTTATTTTGCCATCCCGTAGTTCAAAAAGTTGCACTTTGCCCTCCTATGATTTAATTTTTATTTTACAAAAAAAATTATTTCAAATAAGGTGATAAAGTGGAAATTTTTGAAAAGCTTAAGGGTGGCAAAATTAAAAATGTGTTAAACAATAGAATAGTTAAGTATAACTTTTTGAACCATGGGATGACAATGTGAGAATGAGTGAAATTAGGGAGGATGTGCAACTTTTTAACTGCTGGGGGTCAAAGTGAAAATGTGCTATTCCGATGGGGGGTAATTTGAACTTTACCCTTTCTTTTTTAATTGATTCAATTTGCTTTCCCACCAATTGTTCCATGGTTAACACTTTCTTTGTTCTCCTTTTGTTTTGGCTAATAAATTTAGCTTTACGCTATTGGAATTATTTTGCTAAAAAAGAGTCTTATAATTATAAATATAAGTTTTCTTTCTTTTATATGTAATATTTGTTTAGGTATCACCGACGTATTCCTGCAGGAAAATGACAAAATTGTCGAAAAATTAAAATATGTACATAGTAAAGTGGAAAAATAGAGCAAGTAGGAACCTAAAATCATAGCAAACATGAGCACGAAGTTATAACTTGCATTTAGAAGTGGTTTGAAGTGAATAAACTGAATTGTTCTGCTAAGAGCTGTAAAATCAGTGCTATTTTTTTGTCAAGCAATGAGAATGTGATAAGAAAATATGGTAATTAATACTGTCAATGGTGGACCTAGATTGAAATATGGCCTTCTCATATTTTGGAGATGCTTCTTTTGTCCACAATTAATTGCTATTTCTTTTTAAGACTTTAAAGGTGAAATTGAGTTCTTATTATTGGTGTAGCACGACAGTTTGTTTATTAATTAACTTATTGCCTATGTGAAAAAACATGTCTTTTACTGTTGGTTTGAGTTTCGTTGAACCAGAGTTGCTTTAGTGACATTTCTTACCTAGTAGGAAAAAAAATTGAGTTGTTCTCTTAAGTAAAATATAAGATTTATATCATTTGTCCTTATAGATCATGTACAACTGAAGCACCCACTTTAGAAATATTGTTCCTTGAAAAGTTACGCCATAAATTATGTAATTAGTAGATACTTTTCTTTTGTTTGGCAGTATTAAGAGTATAGCATAAATATTTGTTCAAAATTTTCGGATGGCAGAAATTTTACGTTTTTCTAATAAGCTTATATATTAAATAAGATTTGATCCTCTCCACTTTTTTCTGCTTATGTCGCTATTTGAGCTACTATGGTTCAGAGTCTGAATTAGTAACTAAACCTATTTACTCAAATGATTTTCAAATTAGGAATATTCTGGTTGGTTTCTAAATAGTTTCTCTATTCGTATATATAAGTGGCAATTAGTTGTTTAACAAAAGACAAAATAATAATATTTTTATATTTTGGAACTAAGCATTTTGATTCGAAATTTTTTATGTTGTGTGAGAAGTTATTAACACTGCCATCTATTATTTCTATTATGGTAATCTTCAATGTGGGTTGAAAATTTTTGTTGTATGCACTGTTTTAAAATTGATTGGATTTTTTATGCTTATATCAGAAAATTATTCATTCCCTTCGTCTATTTATGAATTGCCGATTTAAATCTTCTTAAATTTCTTTCAAAACCCTATGGAATACTCAAAATTTTCACAGCTTTTTCTCTTTTCCTTCTTTCTTATATTTTATAGGTTTGCCATGCTGAGGTAACTTTCCAGTAAATTTATGTGCTAATTGAATGTTCCCTTTTATCCATTAATAATTGAAAAGTGTATTTTCTCGACATTAAGGCTTTATTTTCTTCACCTAAATATATGATATGTGCTTTTGTAAAAGTACTTGATGGTTGCTATAAATTTTATTTTATTCCTTCATGGTCCAACGATGTTGAGTTGCATATCTAAATAGATGGTGAAATCAACGAAAGATCAAATTGTCGTTGCTGTATATTTTATTTGTTTCTATTTGTAGCAAAAGTGTACATTTGACATTTGCTCTTCAGCCTTATATACATTTACGTAGCAATGTACACCAAATGGGATCATTTGTGCTTGCTAAATTCATCGAGAAAAATTAAAATATTATGCATTTGTATGTAATAGATAGGCTAATAAGGACCAAAATTTTTAACTAATCTTTGCCAATGTTTATCGGATACTATTTCTTATTTATATTTGGCATTTTGTTACTTCAATTTAATCTTGGATTTTGGTTCAATTGTTTATACTCTCTCTCTTGGCTGATGCTATTGTATATTAGCTTCCAGCTCAGAAATTTTAATCTATAGTATATAAGAAAAAAAGGATAGTCAAATAAGATAGCAGATCAGCACACTTTTTGCACTATTAGCATACTATAACTGGTAAATAGTTAGATATTAATTGATTAATGTATACAATTATTTTGTTAGTAAGGACTGGGAAATTTTTTTTTACAGCAGCTTAATAAGGAGAAAAAAAATTTGTTATTTTTCTTCAACAATAACTACCCGCCGCAACGCGCGGGTATCTGCACTAGTAATTATTATTACCTACCTGTCCGACTTGAACTTGGCATAGGAGATTTCCCAATTTAAGTGCCAGTCCGAGTCTAAATTAGAGTAGGAATAGGAATATGATTTCCTTATGTAGATATGTATTATTTAATTACTAGATAATTAGGTAGTACTAAATATTTAACAGCATATATTAGAAGAATTGTTGTTCGCTTTATAAAGTATAGATGCTTAAAATTTATAATTTTTAAAAGCAAAAATAAATGCAGCTAACTTGAACTTTAGGGCATTTGGAAATTACTATATAATCTTTGCAAATTTTAATTTTACTATATAGTCTCTTATTTTATTTAATTTTAGTTGTTTATTAGTTTCTGAAAAAGTATTGTATGTATTTGGTGTCTTTTTTTTTTGAGAGAGAAATATAACATGTTATCCGCCTCATTTATTTCTTTTAGAAATAAACTTAGCTGGAAATGTGATTCAGCTTGGATTCAAACTTAGAACCTCGGGTATCAATCATTAAGCATTTGCCACTTGTGCTAGGGACGGTTGGTGTATATATTCAGTGTTAAATTATATGAAACAACCATTATTCTCCAAAAACTTAAACTATGGGCATTGTTTTTAATATTCAATACTCTCCCTCCCTCCCGAGCTTTGAGATATTTTGATAGGTGTTTTTAATATTCAACACTCTTCCTCATATTTAGACTCGAGATATTTTAATAAGTGTTTTTAATATTTAGTACTCTCTTTTATGTCTGGACTCAAATTATCTATAAATAATAATCTATATTAATCCCCGTATTAACTAGCCACATGTCATGTTTAACTTATTTTTAGGCTTAACGAGTAGGGCCTAGCGGTCAGTAATTATTTCATCCTTGGACTTTTTTTTTGTTTCATCGTTGAATCGGCTCAGGTTCCCTTTTCAGGACTTTTGATTGGCGCCGCTTCGATCCGGTTGCTCTCCCCGCTGCTTCGATCCTATGCCCCACCGCTTGGTTCCATTCCCCTACCGCTTCGATACCATCTCTTACTTTCGCCCATCTCCCGTTCTCTCTCTGTCCCACCTACGTCCTCTAGGTTTTCGTAGAAGAGGGTGATGAGCACGGCGGTGGATCCATGGGCAGCGACAGCGGAGGCGATCACCATGACGGTGGAGGCCACAACTATGGCCGTGACGGAGAGGCGAGAGACTTTAGAAAGAAGGGGTGGGGCATGGCGGGGGGCCCTACTGCCGTCCTCCGAGCGGAAACCAGAATCTCTCATCGCGAATCGAAACCCTTCCCTAATTCTCCTCCTCACCCCAATTCGCACTCCCACAAATTGATCAAAAGGGTACCATTGCCCCACCCTCTTTGATCCAATCTTACATTCTTAATTTTGTTTAATTTGCGCAGCGATTTTATTTCTTAATTTCTAGGAAACCCTATCAAGGACAATTAGTTTATGGCTATGGATCTGTTGCATGGAAGGATCGGGCGGGCGAATGGAAAATAAAGCAGTTGGAGAAGATCCAAAAGGCTCATATGGTAGTAGTATGAGAAGATAAAGGGACCCGAAAAAAAAAAAGCAAAAAGCAAAAGCAATTTATAGCAGCAGTTAGAAAAAAATCAGGACTATAGATGTAGAAGCCCAATTCTATGTGCTTGCCGTAGATAACAGCATCATTTGATAGGAAGGTCATTGAGAGGTTGCACAAACACTTTTTAAGCCGAGGTCAAGCTGTTTTAAAAAGTTACTTATTCAATTAAGTGATGAAATACCCAATTCCTGTATTTTGTTAATTTACACATTTTTATGATTTTTTTGACTTTTTTTTCAGGTGCCAGTGTAGATTCCAGGAGCAAGGCATTGGAATTGCTAGAGTTGAGGGATGGTGCTAAGATTCATAACCAAGCTAACCCACTTTTTGCTTCCCCTGATATCCAAGTGTGTTTTGAAAATATAATTTGACTTAAATCCCTTCTGAAATGTAAATTTAAAATTTATTTGCGTTTATGATTAATTTAATTTAAGATCGGTTGCTTTTTTTTATGTGTGCAGGAGATAGAATTTGGTAATTATTGATTACTGTATGTCTGGAATGACTGGGTATGATCTCTAAATAGAATCAAGATACCATTTTTTTAATGCTTAATTTGTAACAACACTTATAATTACTTTAATTTTTTGTTTCCAAGTATTTTTTGTTGCTAAATTATTGATGAAAAATTTGTGGTGTTGTTGATCCAGGGATCATTTTCTTTGAAAGATATTCCAATGAATAGGCCTTCCAAGATCAATTGGTGAGGAGTTTTCAGTGAGAGAATTAATTTCATAAAAGTCCCAAACATACTTCCATTTCTTTTCTTTTTTGTTTATCTTACTTTTAATGTTTACATTGTGTTTAAGTTTTTGTAGTATTTTAGATCTAATTTTGAAGTACTATATGTATGTTTTGATTGTGAAGAGTATAAGAAGTGATGCATTTGAGCAGTTGCCCTTTCAAATAATGACAATATTGTTAAATGATTAGTTCAAATATAAGGAGAAATGTGCTTCTTCGTGAAACGCCTTTTTTTACGAAATTAAATCATTTTGACCTAATTTAGTGATTTATGTATCGACTACACGGAGTATAAGAATTAGTTTATGTATTTGAGAGATTGTCTTTGGGGAAAAAAAAAATATTTTGTGGTGATTAGTTTAGGGACAAGGATAAAAACTTCTTCTTTCAGAAGCACCATATAAATAGAGATATACTTCCAATATAGAGATGTGGCTTATCTAATTAGAAAACTATGTTATACTGTTTGA
The DNA here is from genome assembly GCF_001540865.1 of Ananas comosus. Lineage (NCBI taxonomy): Eukaryota > Viridiplantae > Streptophyta > Magnoliopsida > Poales > Bromeliaceae > Ananas > Ananas comosus. The sequence goes on along the minus strand of NC_033622.1, from coordinate 4,147,183 downwards.
AGTGAAAAAAAATTTGGGTAAAGTAATTAAAACCGATTAAATTCGGATTCATACAATCCCAATAGGTCTCATGTTGACCGAGAAATCTTGGGGCCAATAATTATAATTTTAATCCACAATAGGCCCATTTATAAATTTGAATTAATGGGCCTCATGAAAGCCCTGTAAGATTTTAGGTCTATATAAAAATTCGGGCCTTATCTCAGTCCAATGAACATTCGTGCCCAACAAGTTTCATCAAAGTGGGCCCAATTTCAGCCCAATTTATGAAATAACGGCCCACATTTTCACCCACATTTAAAAATTCAATCTCGAATACCATATTCAAATTGATTCGAAATTCGATTTCGAATTTCGAACCAATACCCAAAATATCTCTCATTCGAATTTTGAATACCTAACCTTCCAACAACCCATTCAAAATTCAATTTCGAATTTCGAATTTCCAACCAATTTTCAAAATATTCTCCAACAACCGATTCAAAATTCGATTTCGAATTTCGAATCCCTAACCAATTCCCAAAAATCCTCCAACCATCCAACAACCGATTTAAAATTCGATTTCGAATTTCGAATTCCCAACCAATCCCAACCATCCAACAACCGATTCGAAATTCGAAATCGAATTTCAAATCTCCAACCTATTCTCAAAAATCCTCCAATCATCCAACAAGCTATTCAAAATTCAAATTCGAATTTCGAATCCCTCAAAATATCTCTCACCACCCCTCCCATCATAAATACGAAAACCGAAATCAAACATGGGAGAATTTTTTTACGGAGACGATACAATAGACAAAGAACAAAAAAAAAGAAGATAGATTGCTACACTCGTTCCGACATACAAAATATTCAAAAAAAGGAGATATCGTCGAGCCGCGGAAAGAAGGAGGATCGCCGAGCCGCGGAAAGGAGGAGAAATCGCCGAGCAGCGAAAATGAGGAGAGATCGCCGAGCCGGGGAAAGGTGGAGGAATCGTCGAGCTGATTCATCCAATCTGTTATTTGATCAACAGGTAAAGAAAAAAAAAAAGAAAAATAAAGAAGAAGAAAAAAAAATCTCTTTTCTTCCCCCTCATTTTTTTTTCTTTTTTGGTCCTGCGATCGTAGCCATCCATACCATCTAGATGGCTTCGATGGGAGAGCGGAGGGGAATCTTTGATTCCCCGTTTCTTCGGACCTCTCAATACCCCATTCGAAGTTGTTGATGATGGAATGTGTGATCTATATTGCCGCGACCACCCCAACATCGCCGGTTTGATACTTTCGAAAGAAGAGAGAAGGGGAATCTTTGATTCCCCGTTTCTTCGAACCCTTCAATATTTCTTCGAAAATATTAAATCAAATCCGACGGCCGAACAGATCCGTGCCACCGTCAACAACTTCGTCGACGACATCTACAGCATCGCTGGTTTAATACTTTCGAAAGAAGAAGGGAGGGGAATCTTGAATTCCCCGTTTCTTCGGACCCTTCAATATTTCTTTGAAAATGTCAAATCAAATCCGACGGCCGAATAGATCCGTGCCACCGTCAACAACTTCGCCGACGACATCTACAACATCGCCGGGGAAGTATCACCAGAAGAGGGGAGGGGAATCAAAGATTCTCCGTTTTTTCGGACCCCAAATCAGAACCAAGCGGAAATTTCTCCGAACCCCAAATCAGAACTAAACGGAGATTTCTTCAGACCCCAAATAAGAACTAAACGGGAATTTCTTCGGACCCCAAATTAAAATCAAAACGGGAATTTCTTCGGACCCCAAATCAAATCCAATTGGAGAATCAAACGGGAATTTCTACGGACCCCAAATTAAAATCAAAACGGGAATTTCTTCGGATCCCAAATCAAATCCAATTGGAGAATCAAACGGGGATTTCTTCGGACCCCAAATCAAATTGGAAAATCAAAAGGGAATTTCTTCAGACCTCAAATTCCAATCAAATTGGAAAATCAAAAGAGAATTTGTTTGGACCCCAAATCAAACCAAATCGAGATCAAAAGGGGATTTTTTCGGACCCCAAATCAAACCAAAATTGCAAAACCAAAAGAGGATTGCCTTGAACCCGAAAATATAATTGAAAAGAAAACCAAACCAAATTCGAATTAAGTCCACATACAAACCAAATCCGAATCAAGTCCACATACAAACCAAATCCGAACCAAGTCCACAAATAAAGCCCAAAACCAAAACCCAAATAAAACCCAAACCCAAAACCAAATACAGTCCACATAAAAATCCAAACCCAAAGTCCACAAATAAAATCCAAAACCAAATATAGTCCACAAATAAAGCCCAAACCCAAAACCCAAATCAAATCCAAATCCAAATCCGAACCAAGTCCACAAATAAAACCCAAACTCAAACCCAAATCTGATTAAGTCCACAAATAAAACCCAAACCTGAGCCAAATCAAGTCCACAAATAAAGACTCAAACCTAATCCAGTCTACAATTAACCCTAAATCCAAATCTAATCATAAATAGAACACAAATCATGAACCAAATTCTATAATCAAGTTTATGAACCGTGCCTAAGTTCATGACCCAAACCTCAAACACCATGAACTATATCCAAGTTCGTGAACCAAATCCGATATACCCAACTTCATTAACCATAAACCAAGTTTATGAATCATGAGTCAAGTCCATAAACCAAGATTCATACACCAAATCTCATGAACCAATACCCAAATTTCACGAACCAATGCCCAAACCTCATGAACCATACATCAAGTTCATGAACCATAAATCAAATCTCATGAATTATAAACCAAACCTCATGAACTATGTAACAAATCCCATAACCAAATCTCATGGACCAAATCCCATGGACCATATACCAAACCTCATGAACCATATACCAAGTTCATGAACCAAACCATATACCATGAACCATAAACCATACACCAAATTCATGAACCATAAACCACATCTCATGGACCAAATCCCATGAACCATATACCAAACCTTATGGACCATAAACTATAAACCAAGTTTATGTAACCAACCTCATAACCCATAAACCAAGTTCATGAACCATACCTTACGAACTATAAACCATAAACCAAGTTCATAAATCATAAACCAAGTTCATGAACCATACCTTATGAACCATGAACCATGAACCGAATGAACCAAGTTCATGAACAATATACCATCAACCATAAACCATATACCAAATTCATGAACCATAAACCACATCTTATGGACCAAATCCCAAGTTCATATATCAAACCTCATGAACCATATACTAAGCTCATGAACCATGAACCATACCCATGAACTATAAACCAAATCTAATGAATCATGAACCATATCCAAGTTCATAAACCAAACCTTATGAACCAAACCCCAATGAGCCATGGACCATATACCAAATCTCATGAACCAATATCCAAATTTCATAAACCAATACCCAAACCTCATGAACCATACATCAAGTTCATGAACCATAAATCAAATCTTATGAATTATAAACCAAACCTCATGAACCATGAAACAAATCCCATAACCAAATCTCATGGACCAAATCCCATGGACCATATACCAAACCTCATGAACCATATACCAAGTTCATGAACCAAACCAAATTCCGTGAACCAAATTCCATGGACCATACACCAAACCTTATAAACCATAACCAAAGTTCATAAATCAAATCCCATGGACCAAATCCCATGGATTATATACCAAACCTCATGAACCATACACCACATTTCATCCTATGAGCCATACACCAAACCATATCCAAATCTCATGGACCATATCCATGAACCAAACCTCATAAACCATATCCAAATCTGATGAACCATACCCATGAACCAAATCCCATGAGCCAGTACCCAAATCTCATGAACCATATGTCAAGTTCATGCCCAAAGTTCATCATGAACCTTTTCTTTACTCTAGCATATATACCTAGAGTAAAAATTAAATATCGACTACCCCTAATACATATACTTAGGGCTAAGTCAATCCTCTTAGCACATATACTAAGGCAAAACCATCTCTAAACCGACAGAGTTCTAAATTATGTACTTAAAATTCAGTCAAATGATATTCGAACTCTAACACATATACTTAGAATTCATCCGACTAACCCTTCACATATATCCTTTAGGGTCTAGTCAACCTTTTGCTCTAACACATATACCTAGAGTGGAAGTCAAACCAAACTCGACTAGTCCTAACACATACACTTAGGGTCTAGTCAACCTTTGCTCTAGCACATCTACCTAGAGTGAAATCCATACCCGATCGAGTTCTAATACATATATTTAGAGCTCATACAAATCAAATCCGACGAACCCTAACGCAATACCTTAGGGCTTAATTAGATCCTCACTCTGGCACATATAACTAGAGTGAAAAATATATTAAACTCGGTTAATCCTGATACATATACTTAGGAATTAGCCACTCTCTACTTTCGGGTAATTCGACCCACCTCAATACATATACTTGGGGTCGGGTCACATCTTCATCTTGGAATATACAACCAAGGTGAATATAATCGGACTCTAAGACATATACTTAGAGCGAATTAGACTCTAATACATAGAGTTTAATATCGACTAGGTCTTAACACATATACTTAAGACCTAATCAATCTCAAATCCAACTGAATCCCAATATATATACTTAGGATTCAATAAACCAAAACACGATCCATTCCATCCTCCATATGAAGGTCTCTTAATCGAAGGTGCCCCAATGTCACGGGGGTAATTAACAGTAGATGCTTACATCTATTGGAAGCCACGGACCCGCGATACCTGATACCGATATACATATAAATACTAATCTGAATCATGAATACAATCCCACGCCCAAAATCCATCGACCGTGCGAGGTGCGTCATTCGTGGTGGAAGACATATACGCCTATGTTTCACACCGTTGAATGATTTACATGCTGATTAGCCTTTTGACAAATGCCTAGATATATTTGATCCCTTATTTATGCAGGTTGTATTGAATCATGAGTTTCCATTCATGCAGCTGATTACATTTTGATGTGCATTCATATCTACACTTTTCTCAAATGGACAAATATCTGATGCTAATTATATATGATAAAATGAAACAAGATAAATTCAATATTGATCCCTAAGCTATCATAAGCTGTCTATAGCTATCTATGTAACATATATAGTGCATTGTACATTCTAAACTTTTATACTATGTTTTAAAAATATATATAGCGCAACTTGGTAGGCATTGAAAATTTTATTTGTTAGATTATTCCAAAATGTATAGTGCAATTTAGCCCCTAAACTTTAATGCTATTTTTTCTTCAAAAATTCATTTGTTAAGATATTAATATAAAAAAAGGAACGTACTTGCGGTGAAGTCGAGCCAGCTTAGTTTTTTTATTGCCTTCTCTTTGAATTATTCTTTTCTTTACTCCCTAATTTGCAATAAATTTTGATTTAAGTGCCTGTAGGGTTTTTCTAGTATTCTAATATGATTTGAAAGTACTGGATGTGAGTAATTAAATATCCAATTGAGATAATTCTATATCTGCTGCTATTGATGCCAAACCATATTTGTTGCAATTCGGCCTCCTAAATGGAACACTAACTCTGAAGTTGAACCCTAACTTTTGACCATATTTCTTTCATTGATGGCGGTTCGTGAAGCTGTAAACTCTGCCCATGATGAGGAGATGTTCGTGGATCCCAAAGTTTTGTTGGTGGGGAAAAGGTATTGTTGTTACTCTTTTTTCCTAATTGATCGCTTGCTACCGTTGGCCGGGGAGTATCGAGGTACCTATAAGATTAGAAACCTAATAAAAATTGAGTATGATTCACTTTCTACCTTCTATTAATTTAATTGTATTTGGTGTCTCATATTGTTTCTTACTGTATATTTTTAGGGGTTTGCTTGAGAAGTGGGATTTTGATATAGTGCTTGAAACACATGTTATATAGATTATATTCTTATACTTTATTTATCAGCTCATTTGATCAATATAGTGCATTTTTCTTCTGTATCTAAACTCTGTTGTTTTTTGAACAATTCTCACTAGCAATTCTCTTTCTCTTAGCGAGCCATTCTTTCTCATAATTGTTTATTCTGGTTCTCTTTCTAAGCTATATTTTCAAACAATTTTAGCTAGTTAATTTCTCTCTTTCTCTCTCTGGAATTCATGACATCCAACGTATCCATGTAGGTATATGGCTTTGTTTTGTATATGTAGTTTAAAATATATAGTGATAATTTATTAAACTTACTAAACTCAAGTTCACTATACAGGGGATAGAGCTATGTATTTGATTGGTTGTAGATCAGTTAATTACAAATTGGCTTTTAGTCATTATTTCAAAATTAAGTATATGATGTAGCTGTATACATTTAGTTGTGTTAGTTCTTCATCTATGAATAAATTTTGTGAAAAATTTATACAACCTCTAGATTTTATAACCTGTATCTTATTTTCTATCAAGAAGACATATCGAGAAAATAAGACAATTAATCATGCATCAGAAAAATAAGATAATTATAGTAAAAATAAGGAAAAAAAACAAACAAAGAAGACAGCTTTCATAGAATTAGACAACAAGGGTTGCTTCAGGTTCACAACTAATTATGATGAGATTAAGAATCATTCATGGTGAGTAAAAAAAGTAAGACAAGTAGTTGAGTAAAAGCAAACCTTTAATTCGACTTTCTTAACTAAGACGGAAACATAATATAGAAGATAAGAAAATATAACTTCAAAAGAGAGAAACTACTTAGGATGTTTCATGCCATGAAATGGTTGCCAGAATAAGTTTACTTGGAAAATGTAAATCTAAGCTTTATATTACTACATATAATTAACTATGAATAAAATATTACGTATATTTAACGAAAAAATAGTAAATGAACTTACAGTTTGTCTTTTACGATTATCAACTCATTTATGACATCTGTGACCCGAAAAAGTTTAAGTGTAAAAAGGGTGTTAGGTATAATGTGATCTTGATTAACTTTGTTAGGTATCATTTTAGGAATTAATTTTTAAATAAACTAATATTAAGAGATTTATACATCAAAATGATATATATAATTATATACTCTCAAACACTTTCGTTGCTTCTCATATTTTGCCCATATTTTACTATTCTATTGATGTAATTTTGAGATGCAACATGTCAACATTGATACACAGGGACGAAGCTAGGATTCAATCTTGAGGAGGGCCAAAATATATTTAAATAGAAATTTTAGTAATAAATAATAAACAAAATTTTTCCTAATTAAAAATTTTTTATTAAAAAATTATTAAATAAATAAATAATGTAAAAGTATGAACTTTATTTTTTTTTATATTTAGATGTTTAACTTATAATTATTTTATTTATATTATTATATTAAAATAACTTAGAAATTTTACTAAATCTAACACTAATTTTTTAGTTTTTTAGTAAATAAAATTAACGTAGCTATTAAATTTAGTACAATTTTTGATTTAGTCAAATAAAAAAGCTCACCTAAGATAAATAAAAAATTTAAAAAATTATTAAATAAAATTTTTATAGTAGAGATATATATTACAAAAGACTTTATAAGCAAGAAACTTTTAATATATTTTCACCCATAAAAAGAGTGTACGATTAGGAGAAAGAAAGAGAGAGTTATATATATTGGCACCATATTATTAAGTAAATATTGAAAAATTAGGGGGGCAAAGCTATCCATGGTCCAAAAAAAAAACTTTGAAGGACTATTAAGCAAATATTAAAAAATTGAGGGGGGCCATGGCCACCTTGGGCCTCCGCATAGCTTCGTCCCTGTTGATACATAAGGCAATTTAATTAAGACTCATTACGTTTAAAACCCATGTTATTTACTACTTAGCTTTGCAGTTTTTTTGATGTATATATTGATTTTTGTAATATAAATGTATTTATGCTATCTGTTGTAAGATATGGATCCCGAGGATCTAAAAGGTAAGTAACACCTAGAGAGGGGTGAATAGGTGTAAAAACGGCAAACTCAAAAATCTCGATGCAAATAAAATAAAATAGCAGAAAAGAAAACAGCACACCGAGAATTTAACGTGGGAAAACTCCAAATCGGAGTGAAAAATCCACGGGACCGATCACACGAAGAAAATCCACTAAGAAAACTTGAGTACAAGTGATTTTGACAAAAATACACGACTCAATTTACCGATTTCCCGTAGATGGTGATCTTCGCTGGTCCTCCATCGATAGGAATCCTCCAATCGATCTCGCCGCAACTTCTCGCAGCGTCAACGCCTCAACTCCTCGAAGCGTCCACCGAATCCTCGGCTACACGCGAGCTCCACGCGCCAAGTCTCCTTTCGGAGCTTTTAGAATTGAAGATTTGTGGTGATTAAGCTTTAGAATCCCATAAGCTATGAGGGTTCATCTTCTAATCAAACATCAACTTGATTCTAGGATAAGATCTAGAGTAAAACCGAAGAACCAAGTCGATTGTTGATTTTACGAAACTTGTTATGTGAAAAGAAGCATTAGAATGGAAAAACAAGTTTCTAGGGTTTTGAATCTAGAAAATTCAAAGCCTTAAACTTTTAAGATGACCCCCATGGCTTATTTATATGTTTAGAAGACTTAGAAGTAGACTAAGATTGCAAAAAGTCCTTTTTTTAAAACATGTGTCGTCCTCAGGAACCGGTCCTCTCAAGGAGACCGGTCTGTGAGAGACCGGTCTCTCAAGTGAGGAACCGGTCCCTTGCTGCGTGATCAAAAACACAACGTTCGGGAACCGGTCTCTCAAGCCAGAGACCGGTCCCTTGCTACGTGACAGAAATACCAAGGTTCGGGAACCGGTCTCTCATCTCAGGGGACCGGTTGCATCAGTGTTCACGCAGTGAGGACCTTAGGGGAACCGGTCTCTTCAACACAAGGACCGGTCCCAGAACACACAAAAGTTCAGTAAAAGAATTTTTAAAGCAATCTAAGCCTTCTGAACTTATTACAATTAAACATCTTCACCATAAATCATCTATTCTTCATATCTGAGATGCCGAGCTTTCCGAATGAGTCTTTGTTCTTCAATTTGGATCTTTTCTTCAAACTTCCGCGACCAACTCTTCAAGACTCCATTCAACTTTACGAAATTCGCCAACCTATAAAATCCTTAACAATCTCCCTCTTTGCCGATTTCGTGACAAAATATACTACAAAGCTCATAGACAACTCAGAAACAATAAAAAGAAGATCATCGCAATCACCAAACGACAATCTCCAGCATGATCGATCCAATAAACGAAAATTACAATTTTCACAACCTTATTACAGACTCTATGACTTAGACATGGAGTCTTGAAGTCTTGAATATTCCTACAAAAACATTCTTAAAACACAATCAAGATTCAAGCATATTTATCATAAAAGATCAAACATAAAGTCAAAGCAATCAAAGCAACAAGTCATAGTCATAGCTTATAGTTCATAGTTAAGCACCTAAACAACCATCATCAAATTTACACAAAAATAAACATCATCATCATCATGAGCCATCATCATATCATCTCCCCCTTTTTGTCAGAAAGCGCCAAAATGACAAAGGAGGAACCCCGTAACATCTAATCGGAATCATCCCCTGGAGGTAAATCTGCTCGGCAACATCCTGACTTGTCAAAAATCGCCTGCATTAACCACTTCATTTTGCTTACATCCTTCTGTATTGCAGCTTGTTCCGCAGACAGTTTCTGAAGCTCCTTAGACAAACGTTGTTGCTCACGATACACAGAGGAAACTGAGACATCTTCCTCGAAAATGTCCATAGAAGGACGTGAAGAAGTAGCAGCAGCAGGAGGTGGAGCAGCAGAAGGGGAAGAAGCACGTTGAGATGGAGTACGAAGCTGCACCGAGGACTTCACAAATGTCCGCTCATTGATCCGACCCAAGCTGTGCTCATAAGATGCACAACGAACATCACGTCATGAAGTCGCAGAATCCTCATAATAGTCAATGGAAATGGCAACCTTTCATTTTGTCCTGAAGTCCTGATATCCTTTGCCATTCTCCGCCAGATCAAAAATGGAATATTCATGTTAATATTTTTGGCACTTACAATATCCGGCCTTCCGAAGAGATACATGTACAGGAAACGATCCCATCTCAGAATCTTCGTGTTTGCAAGAGGCAAAATGTTGTAGCAAACCACGAAGTTCAGAAACCTATACTCAATTTTGAAATCTTTGGACATAACCATAATTCCGTTTGACTCAGTACCCGGCATGCAAATAGTGTTCACGATACGGTTCCAATCCCGAAGTGAGTCAAACCCAGCCTGCAGATATTCCACTCCCTCTGTCCTTGCTTCCATACCTAGCACAGACGCTATCGTATCAGGAGTGATTGATAACTCAACACCACGTACATAAGTTGTGAATACGTACGGGCCCCCGTCGGAGTCATTCAAGTAACCTGCTCGCATATAGAACTCTCTAATCAACTCCAAACAGAATCCAGTTTGTTCCGGAAAATCACAAATCTGATGAAGATTTTCTTTTTCAAATAAATCCTGAAATCCCGGCACACAATCAATGATACTGGCCACACCAACACCGCGCTCTCCAATACAATGCTTCGACGAGTACATTGACCTTCGAGCAGACGGAACATCCTGCAGACTATGACGCGGAGGCTCAGAACCTGGTTCTCTAATTTCAACACCCCCAGACTTGCGACGACCGGTACGTTCAGTTGCCTTTCCTTTGCCTTTATCCACGTCTTTTCCTTTTCCTTTTCCTTTTCCTGTATCCTTATCCTTAGCTAACACCTCAGGAGCAAAAGCCTCCCAATCCGGCTCGTCCTCTTCAGATTCGTCGCCTGGAGCATATTCGCTCCCTTCATCTTCTGGTTGTTGCTCAACCGGCCGTTTAGCTTTGGAGCGCCGTCGTTTGCTTCCGCGACCACCCCCAGCCATAAGGACCACAAGTACAAGAATCCACGAGGACATTTTCGAAAAATCACCTATTAAACATAATGAATTTTACATATGAAACATAAGAACATTTCTTTAATTCCAAAAATTTTCAGCAAATTGATATATAGATGCTAGATAATCCTAGGGGCCACAAAACATGAGAAGCATGAACAACTTATGAAACAAAAATCAGTAAAACCACATGATTGTGACACCCCAATAGTCCCACATCGGATGGGAAAGGGGTTGTCATTGGGTTTATAAGAGACTTAGTAGACACTAGTAATAATAATTGGGCTTAAGCATTTTGGGCCAGTGGTTGGGCCCAACGAGTTATTGTTGCTAGTGGGCTGGGTCGTTACATTTGGTATCAGAGCCGGTTCACCAGCTGGACATGTGTTGCGAGTCTCGGCTGAGCCAGGGTCTGGATGACGGGCTAGCGAGACGAGTCTCACATTGCCTGGTGATCTTGGGCTGTGTGTGTGATTGGACTGACGAGGACGTCAGGGCCTTAACGGGGGGAGTCTGTGGCACCCCAATAATCCCACATCGGATGGAAATGGGGTTGTTATTGGGTTTATAAGAGACTTAGACACTAGTAATAATAACTGGGCTTAAGCATTTTGGGCTGTTGGTTTGGGCCCAACGAGTTATTGTTGCTAGTGGGCTGGGTCGTTACATTTGGTATCAGAGCCGGTTCACCAGCTGGACATGTGTGGCGAGTCTCGGCTGAGCCAGGGTCTGGATGACGGGCTAGCGAGACGAGTCTCACATCGCCTGGTGATCTTGGGCTGTGTGTGTGATTGGACTGACGAGGACGTCAGGGCCTTAACGGGGGGAGTCTGTGACACCCCAATAGTCCCACATCGGATGGGAATGGGGTTGTCATTGGGTTTATAAGAGACTTAGACACTAGTAATAATAACTGGGCTTAAGCATTTTGGGCCGGTGGTTGGGCCCAACGAGTTATTGTTGCTAGTGGGCTGGGTCGTTACATTTGGTATCAGAGCCGGTTCACCAGCTGGACATGTGTGGCGAGTCTCGGCTGAGCCAGGGTCTGGATGACGGGCTAGCGAGACGAGTCTCACATCGCCTGGTGATCTTGGGCTGTGTGTGTGATTGAACTGACGAGGACGTCAGGGCCTTAACGGGGGGAGTCTGTGACATAGTCCCACATCGGATGGGAAAGGGGTTGTCATTGGGTTTATAAGAGACTTAGACACTAGTAATAATAACTGGGCTTAAGCATTTTTGGGCTGGTGTTTGGGCCCAACGAGTTATTATTGCTAGTGGGCTGGGTCGTTACAATGATTCCCAAAAATTTTGAAAAAACTAAGTTTTGAAGATGAAAACCTACAAAAATTGATCAAAAGATGAAGAAATACAAGACAATATGAAGAGAACAAATCTAATAACAAGATCGAAACTCTAAATGACAGAATCAGCTAGATCTTTAGGAAAAACCACCACAAAATCTAAAACGAAACACATTTTCGGAGTATATGATATAAATGCAACAAAATTCGAAAATCATACTTAAAATCAGTGTAAAATGATGAAAGAGGAAACCAAAATCACTCTGGGAGTATTAGAAGCTCAGGAGAAGAAGATGAACGAAATTGGTAAAGTAACATATGAAAGACCGCAAACCTTTATATCTGGTTCGGGCGGAGGGATCGGTCTCTCTTGCCTGGGACCGGTCCCAGAGCCTTAATTTTGAAAAATTTTTAATTTAAGCTCAAAATTTTTTTCAGAAAAATTACAAGTAATTCCACAATGTTCAATCAACATAAATAACCAATTTCCATCCCCAAAAATTTCAAATAAAATTTCATAAATAAGTTTTGAAAAATCAATATCAAGGATATTCAATTTGGCAAAATTGTTGACCCGATAATCAATGAAAATTCTAAATACATATAAAATAAAATTCTACACATAATGCAAGACCTAGGAATTAATTGTATGTGAATACGTACGGGCCCCCGTCGGAGTCATTCAAGTAACCTGCTCGCATATAGAACTCTCTAATCAACTCCAAACAGAATCCAGTTTGTTCCGGAAAATCACAAATCTGATGAAGATTTTCTTTTTCAAATAAATCCTGAAATCCCGGCACACAATCAATGATACTGGCCACACCAACACCGCGCTCTCCAATACAATGCTTCGACGAGTACATTGACCTTCGAGCAGACGGAACATCCTGCAGACTATGACGCGGAGGCTCAGAACCTGGTTCTCTAATTTCAACACCCCCAGACTTGCGACGACCGGTACGTTCAGTTGCCTTTCCTTTGCCTTTATCCACGTCTTTTCCTTTTCCTTTTCCTTTTCCTGTATCCTTATCCTTAGCTAACACCTCAGGAGCAAAAGCCTCCCAATCCGGCTCGTCCTCTTCAGATTCGTCGCCTGGAGCATATTCGCTCCCTTCATCTTCTGGTTGTTGCTCAACCGGCCGTTTAGCTTTGGAGCGCCGTCGTTTGCTTCCGCGACCACCCCCAGCCATAAGGACCACAAGTACAAGAATCCACGAGGACATTTTCGAAAAATCACCTATTAAACATAATGAATTTTACATATGAAACATAAGAACATTTCTTTAATTCCAAAAATTTTCAGCAAATTGATATATAGATGCTAGATAATCCTAGGGGCCACAAAACATGAGAAGCATGAACAACTTATGAAACAAAAATCAGTAAAACCACATGATTGTGACACCCCAATAGTCCCACATCGGATGGGAAAGGGGTTGTCATTGGGTTTATAAGAGACTTAGTAGACACTAGTAATAATAATTGGGCTTAAGCATTTTGGGCCAGTGGTTGGGCCCAACGAGTTATTGTTGCTAGTGGGCTGGGTCGTTACATTTGGTATCAGAGCCGGTTCACCAGCTGGACATGTGTTGCGAGTCTCGGCTGAGCCAGGGTCTGGATGACGGGCTAGCGAGACGAGTCTCACATTGCCTGGTGATCTTGGGCTGTGTGTGTGATTGGACTGACGAGGACGTCAGGGCCTTAACGGGGGGAGTCTGTGGCACCCCAATAATCCCACATCGGATGGAAATGGGGTTGTTATTGGGTTTATAAGAGACTTAGACACTAGTAATAATAACTGGGCTTAAGCATTTTGGGCTGTGGTTGGGCCCAACGAGTTATTATTGCTAGTGGGCTAGGTCGTTACATTTGGTATCAGAGCCGGTTCACCAGCTGGACATGTGTGGCGAGTCTCGGCTGAGCCAGGGTCTGGATGACGGGCTAGCGAGACGAGTCTCACATCGCCTGGTGATCTTGGGCTGTGTGTGTGATTAGACTGACGAGGACGTCAAGGCCTTAACGGGGGGAGTCTGTGACCCAATAGTCCCACATCGGATGGAAAAGGGGTTGTCATTGGGTTTATAAGAGACTTAGTAGACACTAGTAATAATAACTGGGCTTAAGCATTTTTGGCTGGTGGTTTGGGCCCAACGAGTTATTGTTGCTAGTGGGCTGGGTCGTTACATTTGGTATCAGAGCCAGTTTACCAGCTGGACATGTGTGGCGAGTCTCGGCTGAGTCAGGGTCTGGATGACAGGCTAGCGAGACGAGTCTCACATCGCCTGGTGATCTTGGGCTGTGTGTGTGATTGAACTGACGAGGACGTCAGGGCCTTAACGGGGGGAGTCTGTGACATAGTCCCACATCGGATGGGAAAGGGGTTGTCATTGGGTTTATAAGAGACTTAGACACTAGTAATAATAACTGGGCTTAAGCATTTTTGGGCTGGTGTTTGGGCCCAACGAGTTATTATTGCTAGTGGGCTGGGTCGTTACAATGATTCCCAAAAATTTTGAAAAAACTAAGTTTTGAAGAGAAAAACCTACAAAAATTGATCAAAAGATGAAGAAATACAAGACAATATGAAGAGAACAAATCTAATAACAAGATCGAAACTCTAAATGACAGAATCAGCTAGATCTTTAGGAAAAACCACCACAAAATCTAAAACGAAACACATTTTCGGAGTATATGATATAAATGCAACAAAATTCGAAAATCATACTTAAAATCAGTGTAAAATGATGAAAGAGGAAACCAAAATCACTCTGGGAGTATTAGAAGCTCAGGAGAAGAAGATGAACGAAATTGGTAAAGTAACATATGAAAGACCGCAAACCTTTATATCTGGTTCGGGCGGAGGGATCGGTCTCTCTTGCCTGGGACCGGTCCCAGAGCCTTAATTTTGAAAAATTTTTAATTTAAGCTCAAAATTTTTTTCAGAAAAATTACAAGTAATTCCACAATGTTCAATCAACATAAATAACCAATTTCCATCCCCAAAAATTTCAAATAAAATTTCATAAATAAGTTTTGAAAAATCAATATCAAGGATATTCAATTTGGCAAAATTGTTGACCCGATAATCAATGAAAATTCTAAATACATATAAAATAAAATTCTACACATAATGCAAGACCTAGGAATTAATTGTATCGATTTATCATCATATTTGTTAAAGAAAATGTATAAATAATTCTCAGAATCGTGAAATTAAGATAATATTTTCAAATTGAGTTATGCACAATATTCAAGACAGGAGTGGCTCTTTGAGCATCTTTTTATTAACATTCTACCTTATATCACCTACGTGATGTAAAGCTCTTTGAGCAATTTTTTTCTCTCTGAAAGGTACTTTCCTTTTGTTTTATAGAGATACTTTAATTAACATGTGGTAGCTGCACACACTAACCGGACGACCGGGGTTGTAGCTCTTTCCTCCATGTAGTGGTAGTTTTCACACTCCCAGCAGGGATGTAACTCTTTCCACATTTTGAATTTCAGAAACTTTCTAAATAAAAAATCGGAAAGACTCTCCCTAAATTAGTGCAACTCTCAAATCAAAAATATTATTACAATTTCAAAACCAGAGAAATAGTTATTCATCTTATAACGAATAATCAAACAAACAATTGCAATATTCAAAGTTCAAAGTATGAGGTGTTGAATTTGATTCAGTATGCTAAACAGAATTTCAATGATTTGATCGTTCAAAAATTATGACAAAAGAGAACAACCTTGACAGTGATAAATCAAAAATTAAATATGAAATAATTAAAGTCACAGACTAATTCATCTCCCAAAATAGCAACATTGTTCAAGAAATTCAATCATCTTTCAAGCACCGGAAACCATGCAAGTAAAAATGCAACATGCACATGATCTATGGCCCCATAGAATATATCTAGATAGAAGGATTCATACCAATTGCCTTTCTTAAATGCAGAAAACGTTTTTGATCCAAAGGCTTAGTTAAAATATCTGCAAGTTGATTTTCAGTCGAAATATATTCAAGTTGTAGGATGTTTGATTTAACCAGTTCTCTTAAAAAATGATATCTTAGTTTAATATGTTTTGTTCGAGAATGTAAAACAGAATTTTTAGAAATATTAATTGCACTTGTGTTGTCACACAGAATAGTAAGAGTGGTGGAAGGGATCCGATAGTCACTTAGTAAACTCTTCATCCAGATCAATTGAGTAGAGCAGCTTCCGGCTGCAATGTATTCAGCTTCTGCAGTGGAAAGTGCAATACAATTTTGTTTCTTACTGTGCCAAGCAACCAAACAGTGTCTAATGTAAAAACAAGCTCCACTAGTACTTTTCCGATCATCTGCGGAGCCTGCCCAGTCAGCATCTGAGTAGCCGATTAGATCAAGAGATGTTCCCATAGGATACCAGAGGCCATACTCGGTTGTACCTTTAACGTACCGAATGATCCTTTTAACCGCTTTCAGATGTATTTCCTTAGGATTAGCTTGATAACGAGCACAAATTCCAACACTAAACACAATATCTGGTCTGCTCGCAGTCAAGTACAATAGGCTACCAATCATGCTTTTGTATTGTTTCTCATCCACGCTCTGACTTTCCGAATTCAATCCCAGTCCTTTGTTGCTTGTACCCATCGGAGTGTCAAAATCCTTTGCATTGCCCAATCCAAATTTCTTAACCAGTTCATTTGCATACTTGGTTTGAGACAAATGAATTCCATCTTTTGATTGTTTAACTTGAAGTCCAAGGAAATAATTAAGCTCCCCCATCATCGACATCTCAAACTCGCTGGTCATCAACTTTGCAAAATCAGCGGCATCCTTATCTTTAGTAGCCCCAAAAACTATGTCATCAACATAGATTTGTGCCACAATGAAATTATCCTTCAAATGTTTTACAAAGAGAGTTCTATCCGCTCCCCCTTGGTTGTAGTCCTTTTCCAAAAGATATTTTGTCAAACGTTTGTACCATGCTCGCGGAGTCTGTTTTAGTCCATAAAGTGCCTTTTTCAGTCGAAAAACGTGATTTGAAAATTTTGAGTCTATGAAACCTTTCGGTTGTTCAACATAAACTTCCTCTTTTAAAAATCCGTTTAGAAATGCATTTTTAACATCCATTTGAAAAAGAGTGATTTTAAAATGACAGGCAATCGCGAACAAAATACGAATTGATTCAAGACGAGCAACCGGGGCGAAGGTTTCATCAAAGTCTATTCCCTCAATTTGTGAGTAGCCCTGAGCAACAAGTCTTGCTTTATTTCGAACAATAGTACCATCCTCATTTTTCTTATTCTTAAAGATCCATTTGGTACCTATTATGTGCTGTTGCTCAGGACGCGGTACTAATTCCCATACATCATTGCGAACGAATTGACCAAGTTCTTCTTGCATGGCATTTATCCAATATTCATCTCGTAGAGCTTCGTCGATATTCTTTGGCTCGATAAAAGAAACATAGCACACAAATTCACATTGTAACTGACTTCTTGTTCACACACCAACATTAGGATCCCTAATGACATTTGATAAAGGACGATCTCTTGACTCTGTCAGGGGTGTAGTCTCAGGAGATATGCTAGGGATTTCAGATGAGGTACTTTGAGGCTCAGATGAATCATTTGATGCAATATTTTCAGAAGATGCAATGGAATTATGAAGTGCAGAAACATCATCATTCACAGGCAATACAAACGGAGAATCATTATCATCATCATTCATCAAGGAGTTTGAAGAACCATTCACAGAAGAACTTACAGAAGAAGCTTCATCTACTTTTATATTGATAGATTCTATCACCGTCTTAGATCGTAAATTGTACGCACGGTAAGCACGACTTGTAGTAGAATAACCAAGAAAGATGCCTTCGTCACTTCGAGAATCAAATTTTCCAAGATTTTCACGATTCCGAAGTATAAAACATTTACTCCCGAAGACACGAAAGTATTTAATATTAGGTTTTCTACCAAGCCAAAGTTCATACAGAGTATTCAAAGTACCCGGACGCACATAAATCCGATTGATAACATAGAAAGCTGTGTTAACTGCTTCGACCCAAAAGTGTAAAGCAATTTTCCTACTATGAAGCATAACACGAGCCATCTCCTGTACAACCCGATTCTTGCGTTCAACCACTCCGTTTTGTTGGGGTGTATAAGGAGCCGAGAATTCATGTTTAATGCCATTTGAAACACAAAAATCAACAAATTTTGAATTTATGAATTCTCCTCCTTGATCACTTCGAATACGTACAATTTTATCATTCCGTTCAGTCATAAGACGAAGATAGATTTCAGAAAAAGAATCAAAAGTATCAGCTTTTTCTCGTAAGAAGGCACTCCATACAAAGCGAGTAAAATCATCAACAATAAGCAAGATATAACATTTTCGACCCAACTTTGAATCCTAGATGGTCCCATCAAGTCCATGTGAAGTAACTCTAAAGGCTTAGCTGTCCCTAAGTGGTTCAAATTATTATGCGCGGATCTAGTTTGTTTCCCTAATTGACAACCCCCACACACAGTGTTCTCTTTGAAATCTATCTTAGGTACACCTCTAACAACCTCCTTCTTTGTTATCTTTGATAGCTCCTTAAAGTTTATGTGACCTAGTCGTTCATGCCATAAAGTTTCAGTCTCTAATGACGCTAGGTTACAATGTTCAGTCGAAGAACTAGGAACTACATAACAGTTATTCTGAGATCTAACGCCCTTCAAGAACAGATTGTCATCACGAGTCACATGGCATTCTTTATCGAAAAAATTCACAGAATACCCATCATCACACAGTTGGCTTATGCTTACAAGATTAGATTTAAGCCCCTCAACATAGAAAACATCATTCAAGGTAGGGCCATCTGAGATAGTTACTATTCCTTTTCCAACGATTTTTGACGAGCGACCATCTCCAAAAACAACAAGTCCTCCGGAGATTTTATTTAAAGAAGTAAACCAATTTTTATCACCGGTCATGTAACGGGAATAGCCACTATCCAGATACCATGAAGTATTATCGTAAGCATGAAGCGAAGTGTGAATGACTAGGCATGGAAAGAGTTCACCTTTGCGCACCCAAACCTTACGTGTTTTGGGTTGCGTCGGTTTGCTTGCTTTAGATGATCGTGGCTTGTCGACGATTTGAATTGACTTCTTCTTCATATCCTCCTTCTTTGGTTTCCATGCCTGTTTTGCCTTTGATTTTGGAGCATTTGGTGTCCATGTTTGTTTCTTCATATGATCAACCTTCTTTGGAGTCCAAGTTGACTTCCCTTTTGATTTAAGATCATTCTTCATGAGTAATATTCTTTGATTCAAGGGTGTTGATGAGCTCTTTCCCTTTTGTTTGCAGAATTTCTTTATGTGTCCTAAAACACCAGAAATATGACAAGTTTTGCTAGCCAAAGTGTTTTTAGGAGGGACAAACTTACCATAGAGCTTAGGAACAGCAGTTGACGAATGTCCGTCATCTTTCTTCGTTACTTGATCAATATACGTCTGTTCATAACCAAGTCCAAGTTTATTTGTTTGACCAAGTCCAAGCATCTTGTCAAGTTTACTTGAGCCAGACGAAAATTGGTTTAAGTCCGACTTCAGTTGAATGATCGTCTTGGTGAATTTCATATTTGCTTCTCTAGCTTCCGAGTATTGCTTGGTGAGAAAATTGATGTTTTCCACCTGAGTCTCTTTTTCCTTTTCAAGTAACGAACACTTCTCAAATAAAGAATTGTAGGCCTTTGTTAAACCATCTCTTTCTTGTTCTAAATCCTTTGTTAATGAGGCCAATTTTGAATTCTCTTGTTCCAACTCATGTAGACTCCGCCGCAACCTCTTGTTATGTTTTGCCACCTTCTTTGATTCGATTACCAATTGATGATATGCTGCGACCATGTCATCTTCATCCGATTCTTCATCCGATGAGTTCTCCGAAGAAGATTTTTCATGTATAGGCGACATAGAGATGGAATCTGCAGATGCTAAACACATAAAAGTTGAATCCTGTGCAATCAGTGCCGTGGCATTCACATCCTCTTCACTCGAAGTGGAATCGTCAGATAAGGAGTCATCCCAAGTAATAGCTTGCATCGCTTTCTTCTTCAAAGACTTTTTATTTGGACAGTCCGATGCAATATGGCCAAAACCCCTACACTTGTAGCATTGAATTTGACCTTCACTGCTTTTCTTCTCTTTTGTAGAGTCCTTTTGAAAGTTATCCGATTTTCTGTATTTTGATGAGGAAGAAGAAGACGACCCCCCTTTAGATTTGCTTGTCTTGGAAGAAGTAGACTTGGGAGGAAACTTCTTTCTAAAGTTCCGACGAAACTTCTTTGTTAGAAGTGCTAGTTGCTTTTCAAAGTCCTCCAGGGTTTGCTCCGACTCTGAATCTGATGAAGTTGAAGTGACATCTCCTTTTGTTGATTTTAGAGCCATCCCTGAAGCTTTAGAAGAAGACTTGGAAGAAAACGAATTAGAAGGAAAAGTCATTTCATAAGTTTGAAGTGCACCTACTAATTCTTCTACCTTAAGTTCATCCGAATGTTTAACCGTTTCAATAGCCGCAACCTTAGGACGAAATCGTTCGGGAAGGGTCCTCAAAATTTTTCGAACAATTTTGGAATCGGAAATTTTCTCGCCCAAGTTAGCACACGTGTTTACAATGTCTTGCAAACGAGTATAATACTCGGTAAAAGATTCATGTTCTTCTATACGAATAGAATCAAATCTACTATTAAGCATTTGCAATTTTTGAATCTTTACAAAGCTTGTACCCTCGTGTGTAACTTGTAAAGTGTTCCAAATTTTCTTAGCGGTTTCACACGCCGAGACACGAGAAAATTCAGTTTGATTTAAAGCATTAAATAAAGCATTGATACCCTTTCCGTTGAACGAAGATAATTCGTTTTCCTCTTTCGTCCACTTATTTCTAGGTTTCGGACCGGTAACATTCTCGACAACTTCGGTAGGATGTTTCCATCCGAATTCAATGGCTTGCCATACCCTCTCGTCGATGGCAATAAGAAACATCCTCATGCGGACTTTCCAATAAGCGTAATTAGTGCCATCGAAGAGAGGGGGTCGATTGATGTTACCGCCCTCGGCCATGAATTACAATCTATACCCGCTTTGATACCACTTGTAAGATATGGATCCCGAGGATCTAAAAGGTAAGTTACACCTAGAGGGGGGTGGTGAATAGGTGTAAAAACGGCAAACTCAAAAATCTCGATGCAAATAAAACGAAATAGCAGAAAAGAAAACAGCACACCGAGAATTTAACGTGGGAAAACTCCAAATCGGAGTGAAAAACCCACGGGACCAATCACACGAAGAAAATCCACAAAGAAAACTTGAGTACAAGTGATTTTGACAAAAATACACAACTCAATTTACCGATTTCCCGTAGATGGTGATCTTCGCTGGTCCTCGATCGATAGGAATCCTCCAATCGATCTCGCCGCAACTTCTCCAGCGTCAACGCCTCAACTCCTCGAAGCGTCCACCGAATCCTCGGCTACACGCGAGCTCCACGCGCCAAGTCTCCTTCCGGAGCTTTTAGAATCGAAGATTTGTGGTGATTAAGCTTTAGAATCCCATAAGCTATGAGAGTTCATCTTCTAATCAAACATCAACTTGATTCTAGGATAAGATCTAGAGTAAAACCGAAGAACCAAGTCGATTGTTGATTTTACGAAACTTGTTATGTGAAAAGAAGCATTAGAATGGAAAAACAAATTTCTAGGGTTTTGAATCTAGAAAATTCAAAGCCTTAAACTTTTAAGATGACCCCCATGGCTTATTTATATGTTTAGAAGACTTAGAAGTATACTAGGATTGCAAAAAGTCCTTTTTTTAAAACATGTGTCGTCCTCAGGGACCGGTCCTCTCGAGGAGACCGGTCTGTGAGAGACCAGTCTCTCAAGTGAGGAACCGGTCCCTTGATGCGTGATAAAAAACACAACATTCGAGAATCGGTCTCTCAAGCCAGAGACCGGTCCCTCGCTGCGTGACAGAAATACCAAGGTTCGGGAACCGGTCTCTCATCTCAGGGGACCGGTTGCATCAGTGTTCACGCAATGAGGACCTTAGGGGAACCGGTCTCTTCAACACAGGGACTGGTCCTAGAACACACAAAAGTTCCATAAAAGAATTTTTAAAGCAATCTAAGCCTTCTGAACTTATTACAATTAAACATCTTCACCATAAATCATCTATTCTTCATATCTGAGATGCCGAGCTTTCCGAATGAGTCTTTGTTCTTCAATTTGGATCTTTTCTTCAAACTTCCGCGACCAACTCTTCAAGACTCCATTCAACTTTACGAAATTCGCCAACCTATAAAATCCTTAACACCTGTGTGTTTTTTTTAATGTTTAGCCTTAATTTTCTTTTGCTATATGCGCGCCTACTTTCATAAGCTTTTGCTGAAAGTATCCAGCAACTAGCTTTGTTGGCGAATGTGGTGCTAAACTCCAATTTGGTCCCTATAGTTTTTTGCACAGGGCTTGATCTGAAAGCTTTAACAACTTAC
Source organism: Ananas comosus (assembly GCF_001540865.1). Classification (NCBI taxonomy): domain Eukaryota; kingdom Viridiplantae; phylum Streptophyta; class Magnoliopsida; order Poales; family Bromeliaceae; genus Ananas; species Ananas comosus. The sequence goes on along the minus strand of NC_033622.1, from coordinate 4,124,440 downwards.
TACTGTTGTGGATGTTATTTTGTGCATAAAGATGATAGAATATATCCCTCGGCATTTCTTTATTCTATATCATGTATATTATGATTTATATATTTCGAAATTCAAATCTTTCGATCTATATATCATTTTCTTTCTTGGTTAAAAGTGCAGTGATTACTTTTATTCGTGAGTTATAACAGCACTGTCTTATAAAATATATATACGTCACATATGACTATTTTCTAAAATAGTAGGATTTAATAAAAGATAATTATGAATATTTATCCTTAGTTCTATTGATATTTTATTATCCATAATTTTTTCTCTAACAATAACCTACTTGCCGCATCGCACTGGTTTCTATACTAGTTTTGATAGGTTCCAGACATGAACTTAAATTAATTAGGAGAAAATCAATAATGCTAAGAGCCTAGTGATATACCCGAGACCCAAGTTCGAATCCTAGGTGATTCACATTTCCAGCTAAGTTTATTTCTAAATGAAATAAACGAAGCGGGTAGCGTGCTACCAATCTCTCTCAAAAAAAAAAACACTCTCTTTCACATATGGGTTTAAGATATTTTGATAGACCCAAGATATGGACTTAAATTAAATAGAAGAAAATCAATAATGCTAAGAGTCCGGTAAAATTCGAACTTAGGGAATCTTCTACTCTGATACTGCATTGAATTTTATAAAACAATCGTTACTTTCGAAAAACATAAATTGTCAGAAAATAATGTTTCTATTTATAGTCAACATCCAGTGCATTTGTGCATTCATAGACCACATTTTTATTTGTCATTCATTTTAGCTGATTGCATCGATGCTTAGTTGCTTACCACCAAATGAGTTAAGATATTTTGAGTTAAGATATTTTTAGTTAAAAATTGAGCGATTGAATTAAAATACGAGTTGTATTTAAAAAAATTAAGATGTGAAATATTTAGATGCATCAGGTGATTATAATTACTTTTAATAAGACAAAACAAACAATTTGAAAATTAAGAAGGAACATCAAAATTTTTAAGAATTAAATAGTTATTTTTAAATACTCCGAAGTTTAAATCAGCTCTATAAAATTTCACCATTTTTAAATTTTGGTGGTACTGGTAACTGACTAATTAGGATGTCAAAGGTCGGCGATTCAAGATGCATTTTTTTTAAAACCCGAACCGAAACTCCAAATCCGAAATCCGAATCCAAAATTGGAATTTGAATCCGAATCTGACAAAGTTTAAAAATTCATATTCAATATGACCAAACTACCAAATATCCCAAATCGAAAATACGAACCAAAATAATTATTTTCTTTTACAATATTACAAAATATATTTGTCACGCCACGGATTACTCGTTCCCCCGGGCACGCTAACAGACTCGCCGTATACATAGGAATTTCCTCTGTATACGAAGCGAAACAGTAAAAGTATCTGTAATCAAATAATACTACAAACAGTAGTATAGAGCTGCTAGGAAACTAAATCATATATAAAACAGTGGTTCGATACATACATATCATCCTGGTACAAAAACACTCGCTCCGGCGAGGTACAATATCAGTATGTAAAGAACCAAAAACTACAACTACCTGTAGCTAGTACTCCTCTAGCTCTGGCTCGTCTGGAAGAGCTCTAACTCGCGACGCCCTCGCCACGATCTGAATCAGTAATAGTAGCAGCCGAAGGCAATGGCTCTACAAAAACATGGGTAACAATTGGGTGTGAGAACTACTGCAAAAAAAGTTGTCCTCAGTGGGTACCGCCCTCAAACTTATCGGCTCACCCACTAAGTCTACAGATCTATGCTCAGTGATAGAAAAGGAAGCTGGAACAAATCTACAGCTATATGCCACTATCCTATCATGATCCAGCACTACTATCTGTAGAGTAATGCAATCTCAGACCCAAATCCATAGGGACTGTGAACACACCTATCCCAGGGACTGTATACGCACCCGTCCCGCCTGTCGAATCCTAAATGCTACCTCCACACTAATCAGTCCGTGGAGAGCAAGTCCAACCAGGACGCTACAACAACACAAACGCACAACGCCCGACTCCGGAGTGGCACTCGTGGGAGCTACCTAACCGAGTATGCAAGCGTATCTCTACTGAGCTCAATCAGGCTCTCACAAACTATAATCAAGTAAACAGGGTCCAACTAGTCTAACAACCAAACTCATGTACCATCGGCACAATCTGATGCAACAACAGTAAACTGGGTCCACCGTCAACCTAAATGGCACCCGACATACCAAAATAGCCTAATCACTGCTGTAAAAATAAGTTCGGCATCTTAGCACGAGCATAACTGAAATCTACACTATCCCGGATATCTACCGCCAACAAACTGCGGTGATACAGATCAACTACAGCTCCTGAGCTTTCAGCGTATCAAATGCACCCAACAGTGTGGATACTATCCGCGATAGTTTCAGAAGCTATCTGAGTATTAAATGCGCACTAACAGCTGGGATACGAAGCACAACAGCTTCAGAAGCTATCTGAGGATCAAATGCGCACTGACAGCGTGGATACGAAACACAAAAGCTTAAGGAGCGAACAGAAAAGACAGTGTAGAACCTACAATTGAATATTACCCAAGCTCGGCATCCCGCACGAGCGTAAATGCCTTCTAAACTACCCTGGGTATCCACCGCTCTGAAACTACGGTGATACAACAAACCATGGCTCCTAGAGCTAAATCTAGTAGTTTAAGCATATGACGGGATAGAATCGCCGGTTTTCTACTAAGTCAAATTTCTAAGTCCAACATGTATATTTTATCTAATTACTACAGCATACTCCAAATTCAGATTTTATTTAATATGCTAATTAATGAATTCGAGCTAAAACATAATATACAGAAGCTGAAACTATACATGTCTACTATGCGTATGCTTAGGAGGCAAAACCGATAATTAACCCACCTCCAAAGCAATTCCACGGCAGCAAGAAGGTCCCGAAAACACTAGGAGGTTCAGCCGAGATCACGCTGCAACAGTAACAATACTTCTCCAAGGCTCTACATATCGAGAATACTATAATTCCATCAAACTTACGAAATTCAGCACTTAAGCTTAACTTTTCCTCAAATACAATGCTAACTTCACCTTTCAAATCCCAAATCAGGTGTAGCACAGTCCCAAAACCAGTAAACCAAGATGGAATATCACCCTCTGGTCCAAACTAAACTTCCTCCAAGGATCTGAACACAAAAGCATAAAAAATGCATCAATAGCCCAAATTTCAGCACTTAAGCTTACATCCACCAACTACAATGTCAAAACTCACCTAATCACCTTCAAATCAGGTGAGGAATGTCTCAAATCCAGTGAAAAATGTTGGAGGAAGCTTCTCTGGTTCAAAATCCCATTCCCTCCAAAACTAGCATCAAGAAAATCCAAAAATCATACATTCAGCTCAATGCTGCAAGCAGCAAAGTAAAACGAGGAATTGACCAAGCTAACCTTAACCAAAATCTATCAAATTGGGCTCCACGGATTCCTCTTGAAGTCTAGAATCCAACAAACTAAGTTTTGTGGAAAACAGAGCTTCCTACGTCGCACACGAGCCGAAACGCCGAAGGTCGCTGCGGGAAAACTACTAGAACAGCACTCCTCAACGAAAACTTGGTGAACTTGAGCAATTTTGGAGAAATTAGAGGGATTTGGATGCAAAAAATAGCCTTCATTGTGAAGAGAGGGAGAAAAGAGGCCACAGGGGTCGAGTTCCTTCTATTTATAGTGTGCTGGAAGGGTCCAAAAATTCTCAGGAACAAATGCTGCAAAACTGCACTATTGCAGAAGAACCGAGATCTCGGCGTCCTAAACCCAGTTCTGGGCGCCCAGAACTTCCAGCCTGCACAAACAGTACCTCGGTTGGTCTGTTACACCGCTATCTGATTCCGGCAGATCTCACCTACCACATCCCACGTGTCAACACAATCGATATTTCCAAAGTAAACTTCCGGACCCACATCTGGGCGCCCGGAATATAGGATCCGAATTGGCTTCCAGTTCTGCTCAAATCAGCACTCAAGTTCTGGGTGCCCTAAACCCAATTTCTGGGCACCCTAAACTGGAGCACTCAAGATTTGGGCGCCCTAAACCCATTTCTGGGCGCCCTAAATTAGCAAAAGTCCAGTTTTGCCTATTTGAGTGCGCCGAGTCCATTTCTGCAGCCATTTCGTGCAGAAACGACTCCGGCTCAGTCCGACACTCTCCATATGTGTCGATCAGTCACTAGTACTATAGCCAATCCTATCCAAACCTCTGGAACACTATAATATTATAATCAATTTTTTTTTTTAGAGATAGATAGCATGTTACCCTCTTCGTTTATTTTATTTAGAAATAAACTTAGCTAGAAATGCGAATCAATTATGATTCAAACTTGAGACCTCGGATACCAACCATCAAATCATCTGGCAGTTGCACTAGGAACGGTCGGTATTAAGGTATAAATTTTAAAATACAAGTTTAAATGTAATATCAAACGTTCATATATATATTATATAATGTAAAATCAATTCGGGTTTAAATCGGATTTGGGTTTAGATCTGATAGGTACAAAATTCATAGCTGAATTTATCCATCAAATTTTTATTTTTTATATTTTTATTTAAAATTATATCTCTCTAGTACCGAATAAATCCACCACGTCCATCCCATTTGTATTTGAGTTCCAATAATATTTTGGATATGCGTGCGTATCGACATCCCTAGTAGGTGAGAATGGTGTACTGTGCGCATAAAATAATTTTTTTAGGTCTTTTTTTGCAATTGGCTCCCTTAAAAAAATTATTTTGAAAAATAACCCCAGCAAATTTATATTTGCAAAAATGGCCCTGACCCTGCCACGCGAGCGCCACGTCAGCGCCACGCAGGCTCGGCTGGGGCCAGTCTGTTAAGTTAAACACGGTGAACGGTTCACCGTGTCTAAACACGGTGAACGGTTCACCGTGTCTAAATACGGTTAACGGTTCACCGTGTTGGACACGGTGATTCACCGTGTCCAATCTGTATATACCATATACTTGGACTTAGGCAGAGGCCGCAGGGGTAATGCATTAGACACGGGAAACGATTCACTGTGTCTAGACACAATAAATGGACATGGTGAATCATTCACCGTGTTCAGTAGAAATTTTTCAGCGCAATAAACTATAAAATACAACATCACAACGCAACAACAAATTCAATACAATAATCCAAGAAATCAACATTAACAATACAACAACAAATCCAACAGAACATCAATAAAGCATCAATACCAGATCATCACAACAGAATATAAAAAATTAAAGCAAGTTTTTCAATAATATAGAAAGTTCGGAGTAATTTAAAATTTACAAAAATATAATGTCATATTCTTCTCCTAGTCCCTCGACTATGTCTACCAACACGTTAGGGGTATTTGGCCTAACTTTTAAAAAGCGCTTTTGGGTTAAAAAGTGATTTTCAGCTCAATAGAGCGTTTGGCAACTTCATTTTTAAAATCTGATTTTCAGCTCAATAGAGCGTTTGGCAACTTCATTTTTAAAATCTGATTCTGCTTCTCACAATCAGAAAACTGATTTTGAAGGCCCAAAATTAGAAGCAGAAAAAAACTGCTTCTTGAAATCTGATTCTGATTTTGGATTCAAACTTCAAATTTTTATTTTAATTTTAAATTCAATATTTAAATTTAAATTTAATTTTAAATTTTAATTTTCAGATTCATTTTTGAATTTTTAAATTTTAACTTTTAAATATTAAAATTTGAAAAATAGATTTCAAACTTTAAATTTTAAATTTCAAATCTCAAATTTTAGATTTTATATTTTAAATTTTCATATTTTAAATTTCAAATTTAAGATAAAATTTAAAAATTGAAATTTTAGATTTTAAAATTTTAAAATTTTAAAATTTTAAATTACAAATTTAATCTACAAAATATAAATTTCAAATATTTAAAATTTTAAAATTTAAAATTAAATTTGTAAAATTTAACTTTATATTTGAAATTTCATAATTATTTTAAATTTTAAATATTTAAAATTTAAATTTAAATTTTTAAAATTTAAATTATTTTTTAAATTAAAATATCAAATTTTAAATTTTGTACAATTTTGAAAATTAAAAATTTTAATTTTAATTCAAATATAAATTTAGATTTTAAATTATTTTAAAATAAAATTTAATAAAAATATTAATTTATGCAAACATAAAAAAAATTTGTCAAACAGTTTTTTCAAAATAACTTCTGAAAAATTATTTTTATCTAAATTTAGCCAAACACTCTACACTTTTTAATCGAAAGTATATCTCCAAATCAAATTTACTCTTTTCGAAAGTATTTTTGCAGAAGCTAGGCCAAACGGCCCGTTCCATACCATGTTTTCCAAGGGGGCCAGCCAAAAAAAGCCCTAATTTCTTCCATTACAAGATCCCGCAAAACCCTCTACTTCCCCATTCATCCTTTCTCTCACTTGGCACTTGTCAAAAGGGCGTTTAGTCCGCCCTGTCTCTCTCTCTCTCTCTCTCTCTCTCTCTCACCGTCTCTCGCTTTCCGTCGCCCTTTTCAAGTACTCCAAAAAAAAACCCCCCTACAATTACTAAAACTCGTACTATTTTCATCCAATCCTACTCTCGCCGGCATTGGCCGGGGAAGGCACCATCAGTTTCTCTCCACTTTACTTAATTTATTTAGTACGACGGTTTTTTCTTTTTTTTTTTTTTTTTTTTTCTCTTACTAATTCTCCCTGCCTCTTCTTCCTTGTTCCGCGAGAGAGAGAGAGAGAGAGAGAGGTGGTGGGGCGAGTAATGTCGTTCTTCCTTGGTTTGGTTCTGGGGGTCGCCTTCGGAATCGGGCTCGTCATCGCCTTCGCTCGCTCCCAGAACTCCCGATCCGCGCAACGCCGCGAGCTGGTAATGGATCTCAAGATCCTCTCCGCTACTGATGCCCATCTGTTTAATCCACTACTTTTACTTGCTGCTGATTCTTGATTAACTCATCGACACTGTAGGCCTAGTCATTTTTTTCTTTTTTTTTTTTTTTTTTTTTTGTCCAAACGCAAATTTCTATGTAATTAGATACGCCGGTGAATGGACTTCCCTACTCTCTAACACGAATACTGAAAAGAGAACACTAACTCCTTTATAGATGTGTAAATATTGGGTACATTAAGGCTGCGTTTGGTCTGGGTATACGTAAGAATTGTTTATTCCAAAAATAGGTACAAGTTCAGGTATAAGCAAGAACTAGATTAATTTTGTGTTTGGATGAAAATTGGGTTGTTCCTAGAAATAAGTTAATAGTGTTTGGATGGTTAGATTGAAACAAGGGGAATAAGAGTTATACTTTTAAATTAAAATTATTTTTTATTAACTATGAATATTGTATAAGATAATAAAAATATATTAATTAATTAATTAAATATAAAAAGTAATTTAACTTTTTAATTAGTTAGTAAATTATTTTAGTTAGATAACTAGTAAAAAAATTAATTAGATTAATAAAAATATTAATGATTGATCAATATAAATATTAGTTTATAGATAAACATATTAAATTATTAATAATTAATTAGATAATTAATTATAAGTAATAAATTAATTAATTACTTTATTTTAAGCAATGGATAATGACTTAAATATATTAATTAAATTAATTAATGATTTAATATCATAATTAAAATTAAATTTAGGCTTTAATTAACCTTGTTCCTACTTGGGAACAAGGTTGTTCTAGGGAAAAAGATGGAACTGGAGTTCCAGCCTTATACCAGCTTATTATAGGAGTAGTTCTCGGGTACGAAAATTCTCGTTTGGGAACAAAAAGGGGACCAAGGGCTTATTCCACCCTTGTTCTCGAACCAAACACTGCCTTAATATTACTATATATTTAAATATGTACATTAACAACTCCCCCTCAAACGCAAGATGGTGGTCGAGGTATCATCTTGAGTTTGGATAACAAAATATGAAGATGAGAAGATGATCGAGACTTGGTAAAAAGATCTGCAAGTTGATGTACTGATGCCGTTTGTTGCAAGTTAATTGTCCCACGATGAACATGATCACAAACAAAATGATAGTCAATCTCAATGTGCTTTGTTCTTTCGTGGAACACATCATTCTAAGCAATTTGAATTGCACTTTTGTTGTCACAATGAAGTGATGCTGGCATGTCAATATGTACACCCATATCAGCAAGTAGCCAGTACAACCAAATGATTTCTGCAGTTTTATCAGCCAAAGCCCAATATTCAGCTTCTGTACTTGAACAAGCAACAATAGGTTGTTTCTTACTATGTCCGGTGATTAACGAATCTCTAAACAAACAATATCCAATTGTAGAGCAACGATCATTAACATCCCTGGCCCAATCAGCATATGAAAAAGCTCATAATTTGGGTGAAGATTTTTTAGAAAGAAGTAACTGTTGAAAAAGAGATCTTTAAGGTAACAAATAATGCAAAGGACTGCTACAGAATGAAGGGTTTGAGGATTTGCTATAAATTGGCTGACGAGATGTACAACATGAGCTATATTTGGACGAGTTACTGTCAAATAAATAAGACTAACCAACAAGTTTACGGTGAAGTGTTGCATCCTTGAGAGGCGAACCAACAAGTTTACGATGAAGTGTTGCATCCTTGAGAGGCTTTCCATCTGTAGATGTAATCTCTGCATTAATCTCAAGAGGAGTAGCAACTGTATTATCATCAGTAAATACCTGCTTGAGAAATCAATTCTGATGCATCCTTGACTTGAGGAAGGATATAACCATAAGAAGTAGGAGTTACTTCAATGCCAAGAAAATATCGGATAGAGCCCAACTCTTTCATCAAAGCTTTTATTAAGAGAACAATTTAAGACTGACATGCCAGCAAAATCATCTCCAGTAATGATCATATCATCAACATATAGCAAAAGCAAAATGATACCTCTTGGAGTACACTGAAGAAAAAGTGCAGAGTCATGTGCACTTTGTGTAAACCAAGTGTAGCAATCGTGGAGTTAAATTTGGCAAACCAAGCTCGTGATGCTTGCTTAAGTCCATACAGCGCTCGGCGCAAAGTCGCAAACGACAGACTTTATGAGATTGATGAGAAATTCCAGGTGGAGGTTTCATATACACTTCTTCCTCAAGTTCTCCATTAAGAAATGCATTTTTAACGTCCATTTGATGCATTCGCCAATCGCCATTGATGGGCAGAGGCGACTGCCAAAAGTGCTCCTGCTGATGGCAAATGAGCAACTGGAGCAAAGGTTTCTTCCTAGTCAATGCTATACTCTTGTGAATAGCCTTTTGCTACTAGTCGAGCCTAATATCTCTCAATTGTTCCATTAGGGCGTGTCTTTACCTTATAAACCCATTTGCAGCCAATAGCTATCTTATCAGATAGAAGATCAACTAATGGTATTTGTTAGTTAAGACAAAAAATTATACAGCAAACATGTGCATCCTTGGAATTAAGTGAGCATTTTAGGGCATGAATTCTAGCAACACTTTTCAAGTTCATTTTTTCAAGGATATCTGTTATTTCTCAAATTCCAATATCAGCTGCTCTCCTTGTGACGAAGCATTATTTCAATCGACTTTTTACGATTGCTTTAGAAAATACATCTGCACGTTTTCTGTTGATATTCTTGATAATTACAAAAAATAGTTTTGCTTCTTGACTTGTGCTCATGGTGTGAGAGGACTCCTGTATGCGTCTAAAGCAGAAAATTGACATGTTTGTACAATGCATTTGGAAACTAGGCCTTTGTTGATGAAGAGACGTTCTTCAAACTTCTTGTTAACAAATGTGTTCCAGTAAATTTCTGGCAGGCAGATTACTGTAGTGGATTTGATTGTTGCATCTTGTACCATAAGACATCAAAATTTTGCATGAGAATTTTGTTTTATTGTTTAAGCTGCAATAACTAAACATGTCTCCTATCTTTTAATTTAGGCTGCTACGTTGGCAAGATTTTCAAAGATGACTGTAGAAGATTCAAGGAAGATCCTTCCTGCTGATTTGTGCCCTTCATGGGTTGTTTTCTCAAGCCGTCAGAAGTTATGTTGGTTATCTTCTGCTTGTTATTGTGTTTCATTTTCTGAGGCCTGTCTAGACATTGATAGTGGTTTTTTACATCTTGCAGTTGAAATGGCTTAATCAAGAGCTCATAAAAATCTGGCCTTACGTGAATGAGGTGCTCCTTTGTTCTATCTTGCAACTTAGGATCTACGCACTTAAGCGTCTGTTGCATCTGCATTTTGTATACTTCCCTTAGGTGTTTCTGTGTGTTGTTAGTGTTAGTGTAGTTGGTGAAATACCAAACTGTAATTCATGTATTACAATCTTGTTGCATTTGCTTTATGGTTGCTGCAGGCAGCATCAGAGTTGATAAGAAGCTCCGTTGAGCCAGTTCTTGAACAATATAGATCTGCCATCTTAGATTCCCTCAAGTTTTCAAAGTTAACTCTTGGTACTGTTGCTCCCCAATTCACTGGTGGGTTTTGAACCTTTCCTGGTTTGTGTAGTCATATCTATTTTACTCATATTTATTCCCAAGTATTGTTTGCAGAGTGATATCTCATATTTAATCATAAAGTTTACATGAATTATGCTTCCGTTAATATGCTAGTTCCTTAAAAAGCTATAAACAAGCTACTTGTACGCCTTGAACTCTTCATATAATTCTAAATCATCAACCTGCAGATTTTCCCTCCAATTACACTGTAGGCATGCAGTTTTTTACCCATTTGTAATAGGTGCAGTTTTACCTCTGATTGTGTGCACGCTATGCTTGAACTGTGACTTTGCTCACATGCAATTCAGTCCTTTCCTTTTCAAGTCATAAGAAGGATAGATCGTAGTACAACTCATACTTCTACAAGTTATTTTATTAAAGGATTCTGATTAACTTTCTAATGATTTGAGAAGTTCAGATGACCTCTTTAGTTCACTCACTATTGAGAGTTTTTATCTGCATGTAATGAAGCAAAAAAGAAAACTAAGGTGTAACTTTTCAAACCTTAGGGTGGCGATGCGCAAATCGGTTGAGCTAGAAGGGGCAAATTGAAGTTTACCTTCTTTTTACGTAAGGATGATAAATATTTCTACAATATTTTACTTTCTCTGGGCCTCATGGAAACTGTAGGAAGCTTAAATTAAAGCACTTGTTGTTTCTATGATATTTTGTCTTAGAAACCTAAGGTTTCTCCTACTCTTATTGGTTCTAATAGGTTTGAACTTGGAACGACATCTACAGTTTATACTTGCCAAATGAAGCACTATCTTGTGTTCTTTTTCTTTTTTCCCCGCGATATTATCATTTTAATCTTGTGAGAACTTACCAGAATTGTGTAATGACATATACATTATACATGATATTACATTAATCAATTACTTATTACTATGTGAATTACTACTTAGTGAACACTCCTGCCATAACTTGTAGTTTTATTACAACACTAAAACCACCTGCATGTATTATATATTTAGGGGTTTCAATAATTGAAGATGATGAATCTGGGATCACCATGGACTTAGAGTTAAACTGGGATGCAAACCCAAATCTTGTACTTGATATTCGAACAAAACTTGGTTTGTCACTTCCAATACAGGTGAATTTTTTACCCTCTGTTTGCATTTTATAGGTGAAGCATTAGGAACATAATGTAGAACTCGAAGATTTCCATGATATTTGTGTTACTTGGTGCATAGCATCATGCCTATCAACACAGTACAACTGTTGTATTGATAAAATCGAAAAAAAATTAACTGATTTTGAGCTGAAAGATCTAAATAATCTCATGGGCCACTTGGTTTATGAAATCAAAGTCACACACGTGAAATCACTTCTCTAGGAATAATTGTTTGAAGAATTAGATTCCTAGTTTATTGGAATATGTATTTTGGTCTGCAGTTTAGGAAGTTCTCTAATAAATTATTTGTGTTTTGTTCAATCATTATAACACTTAAGATAAGACACATGAATCATAACCCCAATGGTGGTGACTACGAAGATAAAGGTGGTAATGTGTCCTTGTGATATTAGCCGTGACAACAAAAAATTTGATGGTGGTAAATGATGATAGTGGTGGCGGTGGTCGCATTTGTTTAGGGATGGCAATTTTCTCTGTGGACCTGGGGATGTGGAGGATTTTGACTCCACGGGGACGGGGATAGGGGAAAAGTTCCCCATATTCATGGGAACAGGGTGAGGACGGGGATACTACCTGCTCTGTGAAATCCCCAATCCCTACAAAATAATACACTATAGTATTTTATAGTTATTAATATATTTATAGAGTTGAGCTAGAATGCTATAAGTAGCAAACGGGCTTCGTTGTTACCCATTTGTTTTTGATGATGGAGCCTCCAAATCGACGATCGGCACCGTTAAACATGATCTATACCACTTGAAATATCTAGAAACTAAATTTCAAATCTTTTCGACATCATTGGCCTTATGATCAAAGGGTTTCAAATTTATAATTTTAATGGTCAATATGAATGTTTTCTCGTTTAAAGGCGTAAATATATCCAAATAAATTGAATTTTAGTTAGACGATCATAAGGCCATTGATGATGTTTTCTCATTTAACGGCGAAATCCCCAATCTTGATCTTGATTACAAAACTCCTATCATTACTTTTTAAAGGATATTCATTTTTATCTGTTCATTTTTGTGTCCACTTGATGGACAAGAGAACAATATTGGAAAGGCATGAAATTTGGTTTCTAGATGCTTCAAGTGGTATAGATCATTTTCAACGGTGTTGATCGTCGATTTGGATGCTCTATCATCGAAAACAAATGGGTGGCAACAAAGCTCGTTTGCTACTAGTAGCATTCCAGCTCAACTCTATAGCTCGTTTGCTACTAGTAGCATTCCTGCTCAACTCTATAGCTCGTTTGCTACTAGTAACATTCCAGCTCATTTGCTAATTTTATTATTTTTAATATGTTTTAAATTTAGTTAAATATGTTAAACATATTTATTTTTTTTATATAATGCATTAGTTAAATAATATTAGATTGCTATACGTTTTTAGTAATTTGATGAGCCATGTTTAATAATTTGACATTGAAAAAAATAAACTTAATAATTGGATAAAATTTAAGCTAATTTGAATTAAAAATTAAATTATATTTTATAAAAAATAATTTATTTGATTTTTAAAAAATCTGTGGGGTCCCCACGGGGACAGGGACAGGGATGGGTGGAAATTTTTTTTTCCTATTCGCGGGGATTTGGCAAGGACATGGATTCTAAAAAATCGTGGAAAAGGGGAATAGGGATGGGGAAGGGCCCTGTCCCCCCTCCCCTGTTATCAGGGAAAGGCCCCGTTCCCCCTTCCCTATTGCCATCCCTACCTTTCAACTTTATGTGTTCCTCAAAACCAAAATCATGAGCCTTATAGGGAAACCCACCCTTCTGTTGTGCTATGTAAAGTCTTAAAGAAAATGTCAGGGCAGAACTTTTCTATACGTTAACTAGAGAAGAGAATTTATTAAGGATAATAATTTATCACAACCAGATACTCATGTTGCTGTTGCATCGAGATTTGAGCTAGAACATCTTAGTTGGCCGCACTTTTCTTCGACGCCCTTGGGGTCAACATCGTATGAAAAACCTATACAAGAAACCGATCTTTAATTAATTAGCCACGCTTGCACTTAATTATCCCCAAGTGCATCAATATATAGGTTATGCTATGATACTTGCAAGGATTTAAGTGTCGTGGCACGGGGTCATGTTGAAAATTTGCCGGTATGGTACGACACAATGGGTGTTGGGCAGTGCCGATGAGTGTCGGTCACAAAAATACATATGTGCCGACACATAATGGGATGAAATATTTATTTTCTTTAGCAACAAAATTTTTTAATTGTTTATTATGTATCTTTATCAAATCTCTTGAAATTATTGAGAAAATTATTTTATAATTTAAAGAAAAGAGGATTTTGAGCTGTGCCATTGACACTGGGGTTGTATCGTGCTGGTATCTTGTTGACACAATACGACACGGTGGATACGGCCCGTGCTGTTGGGCACTTAAACCCTCACACTTGCTCCATGTCAAACATGACTTGTAATAAAGACTTGGAAACCACTTGTACTAAAGACTTGGAAACCAAGTACCTCAAAAAATAACCCGCTAGTTGCAAAACACCAAGTCCCTAAAAAAGCTCCATGGACTTGGTAGCTCTATGTTACATTCTATGAATCTTTTAACTCTATGTGGCGACTTCTTCCCAAGGGGTCACACATTCTAGAACTACTCTAATCCTAGCACTCTTAACTCTCTTAACCTCTTGACCCTAGCCACTGCCCAAAATTCTATAGCTGGGTTAAGTGGTTTAGTCCTATTATATCTCATATATAGGATCGAAGGTGTCACACACTATGAGCTTATATAAGTTACCTTAATGCTCTTAGTGCCTAAAAAGGCACAGTTTAACAGCAGCAATGAGAATGGTGACATCAGAGGTGGTGTTGGTGGTGGAAAAAGTTGTAGTAGCACAATATAATAAGAACTCAAGTCGTAACCGTGGCTGCAGTGGCATTTGGTACGACTAAACAACAGCAGTGGATCTGGTGTTAGTTTTGTTGGGAATCCGGTACTCGCCCCGGTATCGAATCTTGTGAATCCGCAACCCGCTCCGATACCGACTGCTGTGGATCCAGTACCGATTTTTGGGATTTCGCAACGGAAGCATCAAATCGGGTTTTTACCATAAACCCGTCTCCTCAGCAAAAGCTGATATAATCACAAAAAAGAGAAAAAATCAAAACAGAAAATATGCGGGTAAAATAAAATTCATTAAATAAGAGAAGATTACACCTGACTCCTCTTCTGTAACAGAGTAGCTACAACCCGAGCCCTTTTTCTGAATCTCTTCTACCCTTCTCTTGTCTTTTATAAATCTCAAAGACAACTCTGTTTTTCTCTCACATGCACCCATGCACTAGGTGCATGCAACCAGCCAACTCTCTCTCTGGTACAACCCACCAAAGAGCTTTAACTTTTTGGCCGTACTCTCCCTCCAAAAGCACCCCACATGGTGCTTATATAACGCACCCAAATCCTAGTATATTTAGGATTCCTACTCTAATAAATATTTAAATCTATATTTAGTTTATCTCCAATAGATTTAAATATTTATCCTAATCTAGTTAGATTTATACTCTAATTAATATCTAAATCTTAATTTATCTCCAACAGATTTAAATATTAATTCTTATCCAACTAAAATTAATCTACAAATCTAACCAAATCCTAACAATCTCCACCTTTGTTGGATTTGTAGTCTTCAATCGCTGCGTTGAGCTCACCATGCAAGCTCCATCTTGAGCTTGTCTCTTCCGCTCGATGTCGCCACATCTGTCGCTCCGCCACGAGCGACTGCACCTCCGCGAACTTTTGGGACCCAAACCGTCTTTGCTCCCGTTCTGACTGTGTTCCTGTTCAGAACGTACAAGTTCCCACACTTATTCGCCTCACACACGACCCGATCTCGTTTTCGGACCCTCATAGTTCCACCTGAAGCTGAAATATCGCAACCTTTCGAGTCCAACACGCCTAACGAGATCAAATTTTGCTTCAATCCAGGAACGTGCCGTACACCTGTTAGCATCCTCACGATCCCATCGTGCATTCGGATCTTCACCGTGCCGACTCCCAAAACTTTGCACGCCGTCCCGTTACCCGTTAGAGCTTTTCCATCCTTGATCGCTTTATAGGTGGCAAAAGACTCTTTCTCCGGGCATACGTGAAAGGAACACGCCGAATCGAGCACCCACGCATCATCCGAAATGTTCGCACCTCCAGTCGCCGCATACAGCACATCAGAATCGATCATCTCCGACTCTACCGCCTGCGCCATCACTGATACCGTCTCATCCTGGTTCACAATAGTTTTCTCCTTCTGTCGCTTTAACTCCTTCAAATCATCCTGAAGTTTTTGACATTTGCGCTTGATATGCCCTTTCCTATGACAGTAAAAGCACTCCACCTCGGATAGCGGCTTTTTCTGTCGATCTCCAGTCACCGATATTCTCACCTCCTTCTTTGCTCTCACCACTAGAGCAGTATCACGGCTCTGCGTGCCGGACTACTTAATCATCTTTCGCATCTCGTTCGAGAGAAGCACTGCTGTGACCGCCTCCACACTTATGGTCTCCTTGCCATAAAGTAACGTGATCACCAGATGCTCATATGTCGCCGGTACCGAAGATAATAAAATCAGCGCCTTGTCTTCGTCATCCAAATTGACTCCGATACTAGTCAACTGGGTTACCACCTTGTTGAACTCGTTCAGATGCTCGTGTAGGCTCGCCGTTTCTTGCATTTGCAGCGTAAACAGTCGCTGCTTCAGATACAACCTGTTCGTCAAGGATTTGGTTATGTACAGATCTTCTAATTTCTTCCACAACTTTGTCGATGTCGTCTCGCTGGCTACGTTGTAAAGAACCTCATCTGCTAATGATAAATGAAGCGTGCTCAATGCCTTCCGCTCCATCTTCAGCCATGCCGCATCCGTGACCTCCGCCGGCTTCGCCTCTTTCTCGTTCAACGTCTCATCTAATTCTTGTTGTACGAGGATCGCCCGTACTTTAATCTGCCACAATCCGAAATTGTTCTTGCCGTCGAACTTCTTGATTTTGAATTTCGTGGCCATCTCCGTCGATCTCTCCAGTAGATCGGTAACGTTCAGCTCTGATACCAATTGTTGGAAATCCGATACTCGCCCCGGTACCGGATCTTGTGAATCCGCAACCCGCTCCGATACCGACTGCTGTGGATCCGGTACCGATTGTTGGGATTCCACAGCGGGAGGGTCAAATCGGGTTTTTACCATAAACTCGTCTTCTTAGCAAAAGTTGATACAATCACAAAAGAGAGAAAAAACCAAAACAGAAAATATGCGGGTAAAATAAGATTTATTAAATAAGAGAATAATACACCTGACTCCTCTTCTGCAACAGAGCAGCTACAACGCGAGCCCTCTTTCTGAATCTCTTCTACCTTTCTCTTGTCTTTTATAAATCTAAAAGGCAACTCTCTCTCTCTCTCACATGCACCCATGCACTAGGTGCATGCAATCGGCCAACTCTCTCTCTCTAGTACAACCCACCAAAGAGCTTCAACTTTTTCGCCGTACTCCCCCTCCAAAAGCACCGCACATGGTGCTTATATAACGCACCCAAATCCTAGTATATTTAGGATTCCTACTCTAATAAATATTTAAATCTATATTTAGTTTATCTCCATTAGATTTAAATATTTATCCTAATCTAGTTAGATTTATACTCTAATTAATATCTAAATCTTAATTTTTCTCCAACAGATTTAAATATTAATTCTTATCCAACTAGAATTAATCTACAAATCTAACCAAATCCTAACAAGTTCAAAGGCAAAGTTTAGTGATATTGATATTAGATGATGCCGGTGATAATTGTAAAGAAGTGATTAGTGAACTAGTGGTAGTGAAGATGTCAGTGGTGATGGCTCTGGTGGTGTTTATGTTGGCACAAGTGTTGGTGATGCCAAAGTTAATCATGGCTTCAATGGTGATGGCAATAATACACGAGCTGGTGGTAATGGTTATGGTGGCTGAAGCTATAATGCCGTCAAAGGTTGTGGTCTTGGGGTTGTTGTGGCAACGATAGTGGTGATGGTGGTGGAATTGTGACGGTAATGATCACGGCGATAGCAGTAGTTGTGGTGGTGGCAGTGGTAGCGGGCGATGTTTTTGGCAACAAGTGCAGAGGTGGTGTTCCTTGCTTTTTTTTAGTATTGCCAACGGCATATTTGCCCAAGAAGCATCGATCACTGTGGGAGTGCAAGATTTCTAAGATGAGGCATAGTTTATAAATTCCCACTTTTCGTGTGGATGTGAGATGCCAAGGAATCAACAATCCTGCTGCGTTATGTTACTATGTTGAATTGAAAACTGGAATTTATGATTCCAAGCACATACATATCTCAGAAACCTTTGTCCCCTAAAGAAAGTTTGAGAAGATTGACAAACTATTAATTTCAAACATATTTTGTTTCATGGCCTTTCCCCAACAAGAAAACCCACTTATTTTCCACTTTTGCAAGTTGGGACCACATTATTAATTTTACGCCATAGACCAAGGGGAAGCAGGATGCCACATATCCACAAGCAATAATCTTTTATTATGCTATAGTAACAGGTACCATTGTCGGGTGTGAGATAATCAATGCAAGCAAAGTAGTAAATAAGAAAAAGTAACTAGTTGAGGGAACATCAAACTGAAAACATATATGAACCTAAAAGAATATAAATCTAAATGAACTAAATCTACAGTAATATGTGAATGTGTGACATTAGTCTCAACCTCACACATATACATCAGTATCTTCATGTACAAGAGCAAGCTAGATATATCAACATATAAGCATCATCGCTCAGCATCTCTTCTATTATCAATCTCGAAGACTTACTTCATAAGATATAGCTTTTTGAAGAAATCAAAATTTGAGCAATACTTTGACAGAAAGTGATAACATACCAGCCAAATGTCGAAGTTTAGTACATGAGGAAAAGATGTTGAAGCATATAATTAGATCTTTCTTTGTTGGACCAGTTGAAGCTTGAGAACTTTGAAAAATTGTCACTCTCTGTTATATTGGTTCATAATTGCTATTCTTTGTTAGCAGATATCACTTTTACTTGTGGTGAATAACCATATATGTTTCTTTTCTAGATTATCACTTGATACTCCACTGACCATGAGTAGGGTTAGGACTTTGATGTGTTCCTTAGGGAAAATGATAATGCTCTAGTTAGGACCAAATTTGAAGACTAGAAACAATAAAACAAACTTCTTATTGGACTCATATGTTCATTTGATGAAAACCTGGGATACCTTTTGTTTAGACTCTTGAAGTTTTTTATTATTGTAATAGTACCAATCTGTTTTCCCTGTTCAATTTATAATGTTAAAAAAATTGTTCTTTGGTAGCTTAAGCTATTGGAGACATCGGTTGTTTCAAATTATCTTACGTGGTACTAGTGCAGGAGGTCCTAAGTTCGATTCCCACTAAGCCCCTACTCTCATTAAATTTTCTCCCATTTAATTCATCAACCTTTTGGGTTTATCAAAATATCTAGAGCCCAGACATGAGAGAGAGTGTTGAATTTATAATATTAGAAAAACACTGTTTGGTAGCTTAAGTATTTGGAGAACATTGGTTGTCTCTGCTATCTTGTATGTCCTACTTAACATTATTATTATTGCTTTTTACTTTAAATCCTTACCTATCTATTTTGTACTACAGGTAAAGGACATTGGCTTCACGGGTGTTTTCCGCTTAATCTTTAGGCCTTTAGTGGATCAGTTTCCATGCTTTGGGGCAGTCTGTTATTCTTTGAGAGAGAAGGTGCAGTATCCTTGCGTATCCGGTTATTTCTCTTTATTTCATTGGCAGTCACTTGAAATATAAGATATAAAGAGTTGTTGTAGAAAAAGCTGGATTTCAAGTTGAAGGTTGTCGGTGGGGAAATTTCATCTTTGCCTGGAATTTCTGATGCTATTGAGGTTCAGTATTCCTGCTTTTTCCTTGTCCATACCTTAAATTATGAATTAATTAATGTCAAATTGCCAATAAAATGTGTTTGTCTGTCCAGAGAACTATTCGTGATGCTGTTGAAGACACTTTGACATGGCCTGTCCGTAAAGTTGTTCCAATATTACCTGGAGATTATAGGTACACTTTGTGCAACAATAAAACATACATTTTGGAGTTATTGTGTTTCCAGAATAATAGTAACAGTTCTTTAACTTTCTGTGGGTAATAATCTTAGTGATCTGGAGTTGAAACCTGTTGGGACATTGGAAGTGAAGCTTGTGCAAGCAAGAGACTTGACAAACAAAGACCTCGTAGGAAAATCTGATCCATTTGCAATTTTGTACATACGCCCTTTGCGTGATAGAATGAAGACTAGTAAAATTATCGTAAGTCTCCAAAGAACCTTTTTCAGTTTTCTAATGTGGGGATTTTAAATATGTCCTTGCAAATCATCTATTTACTTGTATGCCCCTTTACAATCTGGATTTATACTTGGACCCCATGAAAGTGTGGATTCTGGATTCTTATTCTTATAGAAATACCCTTATCTGCAGCTGGGGAGTTATACAACTCAAGTGCAAATTGATTTTATATTAGGAAAGATATATGTAAGGACCTAAGCTTTCGAAGAGCATATGTGAAAATTGAGATATTGCAGGGAGAGATATGCATATGCAAATATTAATTCTGCAGCTTTTGGAGAAACAAATATTTCTTTTGATCTTTCTAATTGAATTTAACTTCTTGCAGAACAATGATTTAAATCCTATCTGGAACGAGCACTTTGAATTTATAGTTGAAGATATAAATACGCAGAATTTGACAGTGAAGATTTACGATGATGATGGAGTTCAGGCATCTGAACTAATTGGCTGTGCTCAAGTAAGATTGAAGGATCTTCAACCAGGTAAAGTGAAGGATATCTGGTTGAAACTTGTAAAGGATTTGGAAGTGCAAAGAGACAAGAAAGATCGGGGCGAGGTTAGTTTGTGATTTCATGAATTCAGTGATTTTACCATTTTG
Organism: Ananas comosus; assembly: GCF_001540865.1. Lineage (NCBI taxonomy): Eukaryota > Viridiplantae > Streptophyta > Magnoliopsida > Poales > Bromeliaceae > Ananas > Ananas comosus. The sequence continues at coordinate 4,103,843 of NC_033622.1, read as the reverse complement.
TTTTTCTTCAGGAAACTTTATTTATCTTGTCATCTTCAAGTTTTATTTCCTCAAAGTATTACTATCATCACTACTTAAAAGCGAAGGAATCTATGCTGCTAATTTGGGCTCGTACAGTATTATTAGAAGTACTACTTTTGATAAGAGGAAGTGCACAATGAGATGAATTGTATTTATTTGACATATCAGTGTATTCGGAATTGGAAAACTAATTGTTGTGACCATAAAAGGGGATTTTCTTTTTTGCATAGAGCTCAATATATGCACACACACACACACACACACACACACACACACACACACACACACATATATATATAGTACTATCGGTAGCAAATGGGCTCCATTGTCACCTATTTGTTTTTTATGATGGAGCCTCCAAATCAACGATCGGCACTGTTGAATATGTTCTATACCACTTGCAGTATCTAGAAACCAAATTTTAAATCTTTTTGACATTGTTGATCTAATGATTAAAGGGTTTCAAAATTTGTAATTTTAATGGTCGATATGAGGCGTTTTCTCGTTTAACGGTGTAAAGATATTCAAATCAATTGAATTTTGGTTAGAAGATTCTTTAAACTATTTAAAACAAGATCTATACTCTCGATCTTGATTACAAGATTTCTATTATCACTTTTTAAAGAATATTCATTTTCAGCTGTTCATTTTGTGTCTACTTGATGGAAAACAGAACTGTTATGGGAAGTCAAAATTGTATATATTATGTTCCTATTTAGCTAGCATAGTTTTATGCATCTTTTCTTAGAGATCTTTCCTTATTAAATATCTTATTATAGAAACATTTATGTATATATATCTTTGTAATTCATTATTGAAAGAATAAGAAGAATTTGAATTCTCTTCTTCATGGTATCAGAGCTAAACCCTAATTCTAGGGTATAGCGATCCAGTGTTGTCCCTCACCGGATCTCATCGGCGTTGCTCGTTTTTTTCTTTTCTCTACCACTACATACTGCTACAGTACTGCTACAGCATGGTGCTACAGTACTGCTACAGCACGGTGCTACAGTACTGCTACAGCACGGTGCTACAGTACTGCTACAGTACGGCGCTATAGTATTGTTAGAGTACGGCACTACAGTATCAGTACTGCTGCTGCAGTTTAAGGTTCGTGCATCTGGTTCTTGTTTTGATCCTTAAGTGACATACCTAGGGTTGTTTTATTTGCCTCACAGCGTGGTGTAGAGTGCAGCCCTGCGAGCTGCTTTGTGACTTGATCTCGTTGTCCAAGACGCTATGTTTGAAACTGTGTCTATGAAGAGTGAGCCAAAATCTGTGATTGCCGATGTAATCTCGGTAATGACTAAAATCACAGAACACAAACACAATGGCTCCAACTATCTGGAATGGTGTAGTATCTCTGGTGTTTGGTTGCCTGTGAGATTTCAGCATCTGAGGCACATCTGGAGATTGTCGAGATAAGTCGGAATCGTTTTGGCGCGAAATAGATACAAAACGGACTCAGTGCGACGCGAGAGTAGAGTTTTGACATTGAAATCTGCAAAGTGTAGGTTTTCAGTGTTGAGTACTGATACCCTGTGTGTGAGCTTGTGGGCTGAGAGGCTGAGTACCGGTAACCAAATTGGGTACCGGTACTCCAACTGTATTTTTTTGAGTTGGTGAGGGTACTATATATGTTGGTGGATAGGATTGCCACCTCACCATCCCTCATACCTATCCACTTAATTAATTAGCTGAGAGCTTCTTTCTCTCTCTCTCTTTCTCTCTCTCTCGTGGTGGTGGTAGCGGCTCGAGCTCGGGTGGATCGACGTCGACGGTGCGCCGGAGAGCCGCTCGAGCGTGTGGACGTCGCAGTTGCGCCGTTGGAGGCCGGACGAGCGCGTGATTTTCTCTCATTTCGATTTCTCGCCGTAATTGGTCGAGCTTTTCGAGGTGGGTTGAAGTTTACCGAAATCGTCAGAATATCTTCTAAGCTTGAGCATTTGTCGACATGTATCATGCGTTTATTTTCTTGATAGTACTCGAATTCATGGATTAGGTTTAAAATCTGAATTTGGAGTTAAACTAGTAGTATAGTTTTACATGTTGGACTTGGATTTGACTTAGGAGAAAACTATTACTTCTACAATGTCATTTTTTGAAAACTACCAGATTTAACTTTAGGAGCTGTAGTTTGTTTGTATCGCCGCAGTTTGTATGCGGTGGATATCCAGAATAGTGTAGAATGAATTTACGCTCGTGCTAAGATGCCGAGTTTATTTTAGAGTAGTGTGTACTGTTCCGAACTGTCGGATGCCGTCGCGGTTGACGGTGGACCCGGTTTGCTGTTTTTGCATCGGATTGTGCCAAGGGCACGTGAGTTTTGATTGTAGGACCAGTTAGACCCTTTTGCTTTGACTATAGCCTGTGAGAGCCTGATTGAGCTTCGCAGAGACGCGCTTGCATATTCGGTTGGGTGGCGCCCACGAGTGCCACTCCGGAGTCTGGCTTTGTGCTTTTGCGTTGTTGTCGTTGTGTCTTGTTTGGACTCGCTCTCCACTGACGATCCAGCGTGGTGATAGTTAGTGTAGCTTCGACAGGCGGGACGGTTGTGTCCCGTACATGTCGACAAATGCTCAAGCTTAGAAGATATTCCGACGATTTCGGTAAACTTCAACCCACCTCGAAAAGCTCGTTCAATTACGGCGAGAAATCAAAAGGAGAGGAAATCACGCGCTCGTCCGGCCTCCAACGGCGCAACCGCGACGTCCGCATGCTAGAGCGGCTCTCCGGCGCACTGTCGACGTCGATCTACCCGAGCCCGAGTCGCTACCACCACCACGAGAGAGAGAGAGAGAGAGAGAGAAGTTCTCAGCTAATTAATTAAGTGGATAGGTATGAGGGATGGTGAGGTGGCAATCCTATCCACTAACATATTGACAGTAGTACCTTCACCAACTCAAAAAAATACAGTTGGAGTACCGGTACCCAATTTGGTTACCGGTACTCAGCCTCTCAGCCCATAAGCTCACACACAGGGTACCAGTACTCAACACTGAAAACCTGCACTTTGTGATTTCAATGTCAAAACTCTGCTTTCGCGTCGCACTGAGTCCGTTTTGCATTCATTTCGCGCCAAAACGACTCCGACTTGTCTCGACAATTTCCAAATGTGTCGACAAGCCTCATATGCTGAAATCTCACGGGCAACCAAACACTAGGGATACTACAAATGGGGCAAGACGGTTCGTGTTTATCTACGAAGCATTGATAAGGATGATCACCTAACTAGCGATCCACCGAACGATGATACAAAGCACACTTGGTTGAGGGAAGATGCTCGGTTATTCTTACAACTAAGGAACTCCATTCAAAGTGAGGTAATTAGTCTAATTAATCATTGTGAGTTTGTGAAAGAATTGATGGATTATTAGATTTTTTATACTCTGGCAAAGAGAACCTCTCCCGCATATATGATGTTTATAAGGCATTTTATCGATCTGAGAAGCAGGATAGGTCTCTCACAGCCTATTTTATGGACTTTAAACGTGTTTATGAAGAGCTTAATGTTTTGTTACCCTTTAGTCCTGATGTAAAAGTGCAGCAGGTTCAACGCGAGCGAATGGCGATTATGAGTTTTCTTGCTGGTTTACCCCCAGAATTTGAAATAGCTAAATCTCAGATTCTTTCTAGCTTCGAGATTTCCTCTTTGCATGATACTTTCACCCGAGTAGAGACTCCTCAATTTTCTCAATCTACTAATAGCGCGCTTGTGAGTCGCAATGATAATGGACGGCATAATTGTAGAGGGGGCAATAGAGGGATTACTGCCAATAGAGCTAATCATCGTCATGGAGAGACTACCTCTAATCGAGATTTTGGAGTTGTTTGCTATTACTGTCATGAACCTGGTCATACAAAGCGCACATGTTTGAAACTTCAAAATAAGAACCAACGATCTCAGATGGCCAACATGGCAACCGGGGAGTATACAACCCCATCCTGGGAGAAAACCCCATCCTCAGAGAAAACTGTTTTGGTGTCAGCTGAAGAATTTGCACAGTTCTCCCAATATCAGGCATCCTTAAAGCCCACCAGTTTCCCTGTCACTGCACTCGCCGAGTCAGGTAAATCCACATCATGCCTTGTGTCTTCCCATTCCAAATGGGTCATTGATTATGGTGCTACAGACCATATGACAGGTAACTCTAGTCTTTTATCTGCCTTTCAGTCTCATATAACATCTTCTGCTGTTACTTTAGCTGATGGATCTACCTCTTGTGTCATGGGTTCTGGCATTGGAAACCCAACATCATCAATTTCTTTGTCATCTGTTTTATGTTTACCCCAGTTTTCTTTCAATTTACTATCTGTTAGTAAACTCACCCGAGCTTTAAATTGTTGTCTCATTTTTTCCCGATCATTGTTTGTTTCGGGATCTTATGACGAAGCAGATTATTGGTAGAGAACATGAGTCTGGAGGTCTCTATATCCTTGACAACCAGGTGCCGAGGTCTCTTGCTTGCTCCAGTAATTTAACTCCTTTTAAGGTCCATTGTCGGTTGGGTCATCCTTCGTTATCCACCTTGAAGAAATTGTTTCCGCAGTTTCAGTCTTTGTCCAGTCTAGAGTGTGAGTCATGTCAGTTTGCTAGGCATCATCGTTTACCTTCTGTGTCTAGAGTCAATAAACGGGCATCGTCTCCTTTTGAGTTAGTTCATTTTGATATTTGGGGTCCGTGTCCTATTGTTTCCAAATCAGGATTTAAGTATTTCGTTACTTTTGTGGATGATTATTCTCGTGTTACTTGGTTATATTTAATGAAAATCATTCAGAACTATTCTCAATTTTTTGTGCCTTTTGTATTGAAATCAAAACACAATTTAATGTTTCTGTGCGTATATTGCGAAGTGACAATGCCAAAGAATATTTTCAGAAAATTTTCACAGTTATATGACACAGAATGGCATCCTTCATCAATCTTCATGTGTTGACACTCCATCCCAAAATGGAGTTGCTGAAAGAAAAAACCGACATCTCCTTGAGGTAGCTCGTGCCCTTCTTTTTCAAATGAAAGTTTCTAAACACTTTTGGGCTGATGCAGTTTCCACAGCTTGTTTTCTGATTAATCGCATGCCTTCATCTGTCTTGAATGGTGATATTCTTTATACTGTTTTGTTTCCATCTAAATCATTATTTCCTATTGAACCTCGTCTTTTTGGTAGTACGTGTTTTGTGCGAGATGTTCGACCACAGGTAACTAAATTGGATCCAAAGTCCCTTAAGTGCGTCTTCCTTGGGTATTCTCATCTGCAAAAAGGGTATCGGTGCTTCTCTCCTACTCTCGATCGATATATTGTGTCTGCAGATGTTACATTTTTTGAATCTACTCTATTCTTTCCTCTTTCATCTATTTATGAAAGTCAGGGGGAGGTAGATGATCTCCTTGTTTACACTATCAGACAAGTGTCTAGTCCTGCAACACCTATTCCTGCTCCATCGGCAACTGTTCGACCCCCCTATTGTTCATGTCTATTCTAGGAGATTGGCGACTCCTGACTCAGATCCTCCACCAGCTTCTTCGTCGGAAGATCTAGTCACTACTATCACCGACCTTGCGATCTTCCCATTGCTTTTCCCAAAGGCAAACGTACGTGTACTTACCCTATTTCATCGTTTGTTTCTTATGACTGTTTGTCATCATCTTCTTGTTGTTTTATTACCTCTCTGGAGTCGGTTTCTTTTCCTAAATCTGTTGTGGAAGCTTTGTCTCATCCTGTCTGGCGTGTTGCAATGGAAGAGGAAATGATGCCTTTAGACACTAATGGTACTTGGGAATTGGTACCCTTACCTGCCAATAAGCGAGCTATTGGTTGCAAATGGGTATTTATTGTGAAAATGAATCTAGATGGTTTTGTAGCTCACCTAAAAGCCCGCCTTGTTGCCAAAGGCTATGCTCAGACTTATGGGGTTGATTATTCCGACACTTTTTTTCCTGTGGCTAAACTTGCTTCTATTCGCTTATTTATTTTGTTGGCGGCACCTCTCATTGGGTTTTACACTAGCTGAACATTAAAAATGCTTTTCTCCATGGTGATCTTCAAGAAGAGGTATATATGGAGCAACCACTTGGTTTTCTTGCTCAGGGAGAGTTAGGTCGAGTTTGTAGACTTCGAAAATCTTTATATGACTTGAAGCAAAGTCCTCGAGCTTGGTTTGGCGGATTCGGTGAAGTAGTTCAGGAGTTTGGTATGAAGAAGAGTCAGTGTGATCATTCTATGTTTTATAGACATTCTGAGACTGGTATAATTCTATTAGTAGTGTATGTGGATGATATTGTCATCACTGGGACTGATACCATATGAATCTCATCTCTTAAGCTTTTTCTTCAACCTAGTTTCAGACAAAGGACTTCGGGATGTTGAAGTATTTTTTGGGTATTGAAGTTACAAGATGCAAAAGAGACATCTTCTTATCTCAAAGAAAATATGTGCTTGACTTATTAGCAGAAACAGGAAAATTAGGGGCTAAACCTTGCAGTGCACCAATGGCTCCTAATCTCCAACTTACAGCTAATGATGATGAATTGTTTGAAGATCCAGAAAGGTATAGGAGATTAGTTGGCAAATTGAACTATCTTATAGTGACTCGGCCAGATATTTCTTACTCCGTCAATGTGTTAAGTCAGTTTATGTCTTCTCCGACTATTACTCATTGGGAAGCTTTGGGACATTTTGTGTTATCTGAAGGGAGCTCTAGGGCGTGGTATCTTGTACAAGAACCATGGACATTCAAATATTGAATGCTTTTTATATGTAGATTGGGCGGGTTCAAAGGTTGATAGGAGATCGACTACAGGATATTGCGTTTTTGTTGGAGGTAACTTGGTGTCGTGGAGAAGTAAGAAGCAAAGTGTTGTCTCCGTTCTAGTGCTGAATCGGAATACAGGGCTATGGCACAATCTGTGTGTGAAGTAATGTGGATACAACAATTATTGGATGAGGTTGGTCTTAAGAATCCACAACCCATTAAATTATGGTGTGATAATCAAGCTGCTCTCCATATTGCCTCTAATCTTGTATTTCATGAGCGAACTAAATATATTGAGATTGATTGTCACTTTATTCGTGAAAAGATGCAACAGAAGATCATTTCAACAGGGTATATCAAGACTGGAGACCAGTTAGGGGATATCTTCACAAAAGCTTTGAATGGAGCTCGGATTGACTACATTTGTAACAAGTTGGGCATGATTAATATTTATGCTCCAACTTGAGGGGGAGTGTTATGGGAAGTCAAAATTGTATATATTATGTTCCTATTTAGCTAGCGTAGTTTTAGGCATTTTTCCTTAGATATCTTTCCTTATTAAATATCTTATTATAGAAACATTTATGTATATATATCTTTGTAATTCATTATTGAAAGAATAAGAAGAATTTGAATTCTCTTCTTAATATCAGAAAAACATGGGATTTGATTTCTAGATACTTCAACAGGTATAGATCATGTTCAACAGTGCCAATCGTCAATTAGGAGGTTTCATCATCGAAAACAAATGGGTGGCAATGGAGTTCGTTTGCTACCGATAGCATTTTAGCTCAACTATATATATATAGAGAGAGAGAGAGAGTTGGGCTAGAATACTATTAATAATATTTGCCTCTTTTTGCTATCAAGCTTTTAGCCTTTGAATCAATTCCTTTGATCATTTCTAATCAATGAATTAAATATTATAATCCAGTGGGGACTACTAAACCCTAAGGGGACTACTCAACCATAGGGGGACCACTCAACCCTAAGAAACTAATATCATTCTAACCTTACAATTTCTTATCCAAGGGTTAAAAACTTGATAGCAAAAGGGCCAAATACTATCAATCAAGGATTTAAGTGCCGTGGCATAGGGTCGTGTCAGAAACTTGCCGGCACGGTACGGCGCGGTGCGTGACGAGCCGTGCCGATCAAAAAAATTCTTGTGCGTCGACACATAATGGTATGAAATATTTATTTTCTTTAGTAACAAAATATTCTAACTATTTATTTTGTCTATTTATTACATCGTTTGAACTTCATTGAGGAAATTACTTACTAATTTAAAGAATAGTGTTTTGAGCTGTGCCATCGGCACGATGTCTGTATCGTGCTGGTATCTTGTTAGCACGATACAGCACGGTGGATACGGCCCGTGCTGACGGGCACTTAAAACCTTGCTATCAATAGTATTCCAGCCCAACTCTATATATATATATATATATATATATAGAGTCGGACTGGGCTACTATTAGTAGCAAAATTCTATTGTTGCTACCAGTTTTTTAGCCATTGGATCAACTCTTTTCATCATTTCTAACCATTGGATTAAATACTATAACCCAGTGGGGACCACTCAACCCTAGGGGGACCACTCAACTCTAACTGACTAATATCATCCTAACCCTACAATTTTTCATCCAAGGGTTAAAAACTTGATAGTAAAAAGAGTGTTTTACTACTAATAGTATTCCAGCCTAATTCTATATATATATATATATATAGAATCTAGCTGCTAACCTTTTAGAAGGATAGGGACCCTCATCCTATCAAATCGATTTTTATGATAGAGATCCCAAGTCGATGATCGGAACCGTTGAAGTTGATCTAAAGTATATTTGAATTATGTAGGAACTAAATTTTATAAATTTTAAAATTTATTTACATAGTGATCTAAGGATTGCAAAATTGACAGTTTTTGATGGCATATTTGAGCCATTTGCTTGTTTAACGGTGAAGAGTAATCCAAACCGGTTGAATTTTTGATAGAAAATCCTTTATACTATTTAGATTATGTTTAATAACTCCGATCGTAAATTGGGAAAGTCTAACATCTGTTTTCAGAAGGTCATTTGTTTTTGACCGTTCATTTTTCGACTCTTCGATGGACTTGATAATGATTTTTAAAAATTACAAAATTCTGTTTTTTAATATTTCTAATAGTGTAGATTAATTTCAACGGTGCTAATTATCAATTTGAAGTCCCGATCATCCAAAATGATTTGATAGAACAAAGGCTTCTATTCTCTTAAGAGGATAATAGCTGGACTCTCTCTCTCTCTCTCTCTCTATATA